>NW_025333514.1:0-35150 GCF_019186645.2 Phyllostomus hastatus | reverse complement strand
CCCAATCCAGTTCCCCCCTCCCTCCCACCCCCCCCTTCCCTCCCATTACCACCCTCCCCTTAGTCTATGACCATGTGTCCTTTAAGTTTGTTCCTGTGAACCCTTCCCACTGTCCCCCTTAAATTCCCTCTTCTCTCCCCTCCAGTCACCATCGGCCTGTCCTCTATTTCAGTGTCTTTGGTTACATTTTGCTTGTTTCTTTGTTTTGTTATTTAGGTTCCTGTTAAAGGTGAGATCATATGGTATTTGTCTTTCACTGCCTGGCTTGTTTCGCTTAGCATAATGTTTTCCAGCTCCATCCACGCTGTTGCATAGGGTAGGAGCTCCTTCTTTCTTTCTGCTGCATAGAATTCCATCGTGTAAATGTACCATAGTTTTTTTGATCCATTCATTTACTGATGGGCATCTAGGTTGCTTCCAGCATCTAGCTATTGTAAATTGTGCTGCTATGAACATTGGGATGCATAGGTTCTTTTGAATTGGTGTTTTAGTATTCTTAGGATAGAGTGCCAGTAGTGGAATTGCAGGGTCAAAAGGCAGATCCATTTTTAGTTTTCTGAGGAAGTTCCATATTGCTTTCCATAGTGGTTGTACCAGTCTGCAGTCCCACCAACAGTGCACTAGGGTCCCCTTTTCTCCACAACCTCTCCAACACTTGTTGTTTGTTGCTTTGTTTATGATGGCCATTCTGTCTGGTGTGAAGTGGTATCTCATTGTGGTTTTAATTTGCATCTCTCTGACAGCTAGCGATATTGAACATCGTTTCATGTGTCTTTGGATCCTCTGTATGTCTTCCTTGGAGAAGTGTCTATTCAAGTCCTTTGCCCACTTTTTTAATTGGATTCCTTGTCTTCTTAGAGTACAGTCGTGTAAGTTCTCTATATATTTTGGAGATTAGACCCTTGTCTGAGGTGTCATTGGCAAATATGTTTTCCCATACAGTTGGTTCTCTTTTAATTTTGATACTGTTTTCTTTAGCTGTGCAGAAGCTTTTTAATTTTGATGAGGTCCCATTTGTTTATTCCTTCCTTTATGTCCCTTGCTCTAGGGGACACGTCATTAAAAAAGTCTCTTCGTGAAATATCTGAGATTTTCTTACCTACGTTCTCCTCTAGGACCTTAATGGTGTCATGTTTTATATTTAAGTCTTTTATCCACCTTGAATTAATTTTTTGTATATGGTGTAAGTTGGTGCTCAAGTTTCATTTTTTTTGCACGTGGCTGTCCAGTTCTCCCAACACCATTTGTTGAAGAGGCTATTTTTATTCCATTTTATATTGCTGCCTCCTTTGTCAAATATTAATTGACCATAGAGACTTGGGCTTATTTCTGGGCTCTCTGTTCTGTTCCATTGGTCTATGTGCCTGTTTTTATGCCAGTACCAGGCTGTTTTGATTACAGTAGCCTTGTAATATAGTTTAGTGTCAGGTATTGTGATCCCTCCTACTTTACTCTTCTTTCTCAATATTGCAGCAGCTATTCGGGGTCGTTTATAATTCCATATAAATTTTTGAAGTGTTTGTTCTATGTCTGTGAAATACACCATTGGTACTTTAATAGGAATTGCATTGAATGTGTAAATTGCTTTGGGTAATATGGACATTTTGATGATATTAATTCTTCCAATCCATGAACACGGTATATGCTTCCATTTGTGTGTGTCTTCCTTGATTTCTTTCTTCAGTGTTGTGTAGTTTTCTGAATACAGGTCTTTTACCTCTTTGCTTAGGTTTATTCCTAGATATTTTATTTTTCTTTTTGCTATTTCAAATGGGATTTTTTTCCTTGATCTCTGCTTCTGCTGTTTCATTGTTGGTGTACAGAAATGCCTTTGATTTCTGGATATTGACTTTGTATCCCGATGTTTTGCCAAATTCATTTATTAGGTCAAGCAGTTTTTTGGTAGAGTCAATAGGATTTTCTATGTATACTATCATGTTGTCTGCAAACAGTGATAGTTTTGTTTCCTCCTTTCCGATTTGGATGCCTTTTACTTCTTTTTCTTGTCTGATTGCTGTGGCTAAAACTTCCAGTACTATATTGAATAGAAGTGGTGAAAGTGGACAGCCTTGTCTTGTTCCTGATCTTAATGGAAAAGGTTTTAATTTTTTGCCCATTGAGAATGATGTTGGCTGAAGGTCTCTCATATATGGCCTTTATTATGTTGAGGAATGCTCCCTCTATTCCCACTATGCCGAGTGTTTTTATCATGAATGGGTGCTGTACCTTATCAAATGCTTTTTCTGCATCAATTGATATGATCATGTGGTTTTTGTCTTTGCTTTTGTTTATGTGATGTATTACATTTACTGACTTGCGAATATTGAACCATCCTTGCATCCCTGGAATGAATCCCACTTGGTCATGGTGTATAATCTTTTTAATGTATTGTTGGATGCGGTTTGCCAGTATTTTGTTGAGGATTTTAGCGTCAATGTTCATCAGTGATATTGGACTGAAGTTTTCTTTCTTTGTTGTGTCTTTATTTGGTTTTGGAATTAGGATGATGTTGGCCTCATAAAAAGAGTTTGGGAGACTCCCATCTTTTTGGATTTTTTTGGAATAGTCTGTGAAGGATAGGGGTTAGCTCTTCCTTAAATGCTTTGTAGAATTCTCCTGTGAAACCATCTGGTCCTGGGCTTTTGTGTGTTGGGAGTTTTTTTGATTACTGCTTCAATTTCTTTTTGTTGTTATTGGTCTGTTCAGACTTTCTGCTTCTTTTTTCATTGAGTTTTGGAAGATTATATTTTTCTAGAAAGTTGTCCATTTCATCTAGGTTTTCAAATTTTTGGGCATACAGTTCTTCGTAGTAATTTCTTATAATCCTTTGTATTTCTGTGGTATCTGTTGTAATCTCTCCTCTTTCATTTCTGATTGTGTTTATTTGGGTCTTCTCTCTTTTTTTCTTGATAATGCTGCTTAAACGCTTGTCGATTTTGTTTATCTTTTCAAAGAACCAGCTCTTGGATTCATTGATCCTTAGAATTGTGCTTTTAGTCTCTATATCATTTAATTCTGCTCTGATCTTGGTTATTTCCTTCCTTCTGCTTTCTCTGGGCTGTCTTTGTTGTTGTTCCTCGAGTTCTTGTAGACGTAGGGGTTAGGTTGTTTGTTTGGAAAGTTTCTAACCTTTTTAGGTGGGCCTGTATCGCTATGAACTTCCCTCTCAGGACTGCCTTGGCTGTGTCCCATAAGTTTTGGGTTGTAGTGAGTTCGTTTTCATTTGTTTCCAGAAACCTTTTGATTTCTTCCCTAATATCATTCTTGACCCATTCATTGTTTAATAGCATGCTATTTAATCTCCATGATTTTGAATGTTTTTTGGTTTTTTTCCTTTGGGTTGGTTTCTAGCTTCAGTCCCTTGTGGTCTGAGAAAATGCTTGGTATGATTTCAATTTTCTTGAAATTCTTGAGGCTTGTTTTGTGTCCTATCATGTGGTCTATCTTTGAGAATGTTCCATGCACATTTGAAAAGAATGTATATTTAGCTTCTTTTGGATGGAGGGCTCGGTATATATCAGTAAAATCCATTTCATCAAGGGTATTGTTCAATGCCACAATATCTTTGTTGATATTTTGTTTAGAAGATCTGTCCATTTTTGATAGTGGGGTGTTAAAATCTCCCACTATAATTGTGTTGTTGTCCATATCTTTCTTGAAGTCCTCTAAGATTTTCTTTATGTATTTTGGTGCTCCTATGTTGGGTGCATATATATTTACAATATTTATGTTTTCTTGATGGATTCTTCTCTTGAGTTTTATGAAGTGACCTTCTGGGTCTCTCTTTATGGACCTTTTTTGGAAGTCTATTTTGTCTGATATGAGTATTGCTACCCCAGCTTTTTTTTCTTGACCATTTGCTTGGTAGATTTGTTTCCAGCCCTTCACTTTCAGCCTGTGTAGGTCTTTTTATCCTGAGGTGGGTCTCTTGTAGACAGCAGATATGTGGGTCATTTTTTCTTATCCAATCAGCTATTCTATGTCTTTTGATTGGAGCATTTAATCCATTTACGTTTAAGGTTATTATTGATAGGTACTTATTCATTGTCTTTTATGTATGTGTGTTCCTCTCTCTCTCTCTCTCTCTCTCTTTCTTCTCTCCTCCTTAAAGCAGTCCTTTTAGAATCTCTTGCAGAGCTGGTTTGGTCGAGGTGTATTCTTTTAGACTTTTTTTTGTCTGGGAAGCTTCTTATTTGGCCTTCAATCTTGATCGAGAGCCTTGCTGGATATAGTAGCCTTGGTTGCAGACCTCTGGTTCTCATTACCTGAAGTATTTCTTGCCATTCTCTTCTGGCTTGAAGTGTTTCCATTGAAAAGTCAGCTGTTAGCCTTATTGGGGCTCCCTTGGTATGTTCTTTCCTTCTTCTCCCTTGCTGCCTTTAAGATTCTCTCTTTGTCTTGAAATTTTGTCATTTTAATTATGATGTGCCTTGGGGTGGGTCTCTTTGGGTTCCTCTTGATTGGGACTCTCTGTGTTTCCTGGATTTGTGTGACTTTTTTCTCTCATCAAATTAGGGAAGTTCTCCTTCATTACTTGTTCAACTAGGTTTTCGATCCCTTGCTCTTCTTCTTCACCTTCTGGTATCCCTATTATACGGATATTATTGCGTTTCATATTGTCTTGCATTTCTCTTAATCCCTCCTCATTCTTTCTGAGCCTCTTTTCCTTTTCTTGCTCTTTCTGGATGCTGTTTTCTACTTTGTCCTCCAGCTCGCTAATCCGATCTTCTGCTTCATCGATCCTGCTTTTCATTCCTTCTACTGTGTTCTTCAGTTCAGAAATTGTATTCTTCATTTCCTCTTGACCTTTGTTGAGAGTTTCTATTTCCTTTTTCATGTTTATATAGTTTGCAGTGAGATTGATGTAGAACCCCCTCTAATTTCTGAAAGCTCATTGTGAGTTCATTGAACTTCCTGGTAATCATTGTTTTGAACTCACTATCTGATAGTTGGGTTGCCTCTATTTCATTTAGCATTTTTCCTGAGGCTTCCTCGTTTCCCTTCAGTTGGGGGTTGTTTCTTTGTTTTCTCATTGTTCGTGGGTTTCTTCTTTGTTCTTTTTGTTTGTTAATTTGAACTGTTCTGGTTCCCTGTATTTATGGTGTGAACTTCTGTGGTAGAATTTTTTGTGTGTTTCATTGGTGCAATCTCCTTCGTGTATCCTGGTGGTCACAGCTTCCCCCTACTCTTTTTTGGGGATCAGTTGGAGGAGTAAGGCAAAATGGTTTAAAACAGCAAGATAGTATACTATGATATTTACTTTAGCAGCCAGTAGAGAAGAGATGGGTTATCCTTTGGCTCCTTATAGTGTAGCCATGATCCTCCACCCCCCTATCCACGTTTTAGAAAGGATGGAAAGAAGGTAAGACTCTTACTGGGGGACGAGAGGATTGTTAGTTGGATCTAGAAAGCTATGAGGCTGTGGGAGGTCAGCTTCTAAGGTAGGGTTGGACTAAAGATTAGTATATAGGAGTAGTGAGTAACAGAATAGAGACAACCCCCCACAATAGTATAGTTCAGAAAATTGCAAAGTGGGCTGAGATCAGGTAGGGGTATTGAGAAGCATTTACAATTGTATAGACTAGGTCTTACTAGCAGTAATAGTAAAGTGACAGTCTTGTGGCAGAATCGATGAGGTCTAGATAACAAGAATAAAGAGTATAGAACCTTGAGAAGTGTATTAATGGAACGCAGATGAAGGATAGTAACTTATCAATATCTTGCGACTGAGATACCAGGGGGAACCTATCAAATGACATTATAACCAACCAAGCAAAGAAGATTATACAGAAAGAGAAAGAGTACCAAAATATTATTAAAATAAAAAATGTCGTAAAAGTGAGAAAAAGATAATACAATTTTACAGAAACTTGCAAGATTAAAACAAAAGGAAAGAAAAGCAGAAGATGTGGTGCAGGAGAGCTAAATTTGGAGTGGAAAGAATAATATTAGGTTGAATGGAAGAGAAACGTAAGGGATTGCAATATAAAAATAATGAGAATTGAAAAAAAAAGTCACATAAAACACAAGGTAAAATCAGTCAACCAACAACAGCCAGAGAAACCAATAAAAACCAAACAAAACCAAAAAAACAAACAAACAAACAACAAACAAACAAAAAAACCTCTTGTTGGTTTCTAACTGGCCAGACCAGTTTTTCTGATCTTGCTGGCTTCAGCTGGCTGAGGGGCCTTTGAAATGCTTCTCTCTCTCACAACCAGAACTCAGCAAGTCTGTCAGGTACCCGGGGCGCTCCAAGACACACTGTTGCGAGAGAGTGTCTTCCCGATGAAGGTGCGGGAGCCCAGCCATTTCCAGCTCAGTGTTCCCCGCCAAACGGCTCTCTGACGGAATGTTGGCGCCTTTCCCGGCTCTCCGGTCGGGCTGGCTGGAAATCTCTGAGCCACCACTGAAGGAACGTGTCCAGCCCCTTGTCCCTCCTGGGATCGCAGCGCGCGATTCCTGCCTCCCTATGGGGCGCGAGCCGAGCTCGGCCGGCTTGTGCTCACTACCGCTCTGCACTTCCACTGGGCTAAAGATGCCCCTGGTCCTGTTGGCTAGAGGCTGTCACTTCTCGGCCTCTGGGCGGGATTTCATATTCCCTGGGTGATTTTTTCTCAGTCCAACTGGCCAATCTGTTCCTTCTAGCAGCCCGTTCTCCCCTGGAGTTGCTCACCCCCGTATTCGGGGGAGGGAGGGAGCAGCAACTTCCCTCTCCCGGGATCCCTGGGGCAGAGCCCGGAGCACCGGGCGGGCCTGGGGTCTGCGCGCCCCAGAGCCCGCGCTGATTCTTGGGCCCCTTTTGTCCTGTATCCGCCTTCTTACCGTCTGGTTTTCCAATAATTTCTGATGTCCTGCTTTCAAAAGTGATTCGGCAACCCAGCCCACTTGCTCTGCCTCTCCACCGATCCTCGAGTTTCCCCCCTCTTCACAGAAGCCGAGAAAAACGCTGCCTACAGTAAGGCCGCCATCTTCCTCCCCCGTGAAAATCTTTATATGTGCTTATTTTTTATATCTATAGCTTCTTCAGTGAAATGTATTTTGTCATTTTCTAAATGAACTGTTTTTAAGTTTATTATTATTATTATTATTTAATTGTTGTTCAAGTACAGTTTTCTGCTTTTTACTCCCAGCTCAGCCCACTCCCACAGCCCTGCTCACCTCCCTCCTGTTTCCACCCCACCTCTTGTTTTTCTCCTTTATACTTGTTCCTGTAAACCCTTCCCCCTTTCCCCTGAAATTCTCTCCCCTCTCCCCTCTGGTCACTGTCAGCCTGTTCTCTATTTCAGTGTCTTTGATTATATTTTGCTTATTTGTTTGTTTTGTTGATTAGGTTCCTATTAAAGGTGAGATCATATGGTATTTGTCTTTTACTGCCTGGCTTATTTCACTTAGCATAATGGTTTCCATTTGCATCCATGCTGTCGCAAGGGGTAGAAGTTCCTTCTTTCTTTCTACTGCATAGAATTCCATTGTGTAAATGTACCATAGTTTTTTTATCTGTTCACTTACTGATGGGCACTTAGGTTGCTTCTAGTACCTGGCTATTATAAATTATGCTGCTATGAACACTGGGATGCATAGGTTCTTTTGAATTGGTGTTTCAGGGGTCTTAGGGTATAACCCCAGCAGTGGAATTGCTGGGTAAAAAGGCAGTTCCATTTTCACCTTTCTGAGAAAATTCCGTACTGTTTTCTACAGTAACTGTACCAGTCTGAATTCCCACCAACAGTGCACTACGGTTCCCTTTTCTACACATCCTCTCCAACACTTGTTGCTTGTTGACTTGTTTATGATGACCATTCTGACCAGTGTGAAGTAGTCTCTCATTGTAGTTTTAATTTGCATCTCTCTGATGGCTAATGATGCTAAGCGTCTGTTCATATGTCTCTGGGCCCTCTGTATGTCCTCCTTGAATAAGTTTCTGTTCAAGTTCTTTGCCCATTTCTAATTGGGTTGTTTCTCTTCCTGGAGTGGAGCCATGTGAGTTCTTTATATATTTTGGAGATCAAAACCCTGTCTGAGGTATCATTGGCAAATATATTTTCCATACAGTTGGTTCTCTTTTTATTTTAATGCTATTTTCTTTTTCTTTTTAAAAAAAGATTTTATTTATTTATTTTTAGAGAGGGAAGGGAGGGAGAAAGAGAGAGAGAGAGAAACATCAATGTGCGGTTGCTGGGGGTCATGGCCTGCAACCCAGGCATGTGCCGACTGGGAATCGAACCTGCAACACTTTGGTTTGCAGCCCATGCTCAATCCACTGAGCTGCAGCCAGGGCAATTTTTAATGCTATTTTCATTAGATGTACAGAAGCTTTTTATTTTGATGAGATCCCATTTGTCCTTGTTGTTCAATTCTGCTTTTGAATTTACATTTCAAATACCTTCTAAATTCTTTACTAGTTCCTTCAGATGAGCTATTCTGTTTATTGGTGCTGTTATATATGGATTTTTTTCCACCTTTATATGCATACAACTGTTCCACTTTCTTGCTTTCTCATGGTCAAAATTCTTAAGCTTCTATGTCATACCTAGTTTCTACCACTCATCAGGCTTGCTACAGGAAACTTCAATTTTGGTTTCCAGAATATGGTGCTATAGCCCAAGTGTGTGGTTTCCCCTTGCACACAGATCCTAGTGTGTTTTTTGATTCCATTATATATTCCAGATTAGCTCTCACTGCTGAACACTAGGGACTGGCCACAATGTGAGGGAGTTATGGGCTTAGCACCTGGGCATTGGTAGTGCCTGCAGACCCAGTGGGGAGATCTTCAGGTAAGGTTCTGCAAGTGGGACATGTGAGGCCATCCTGATGAAGTCCTGAGCACAGTTCATCCTTTTAATGCCCTTTGAGAGGCCTCTCTGCTCTTTTCCAATTTCTTCCCTTTCCCTGGTCATGGAGGTACTCCACAGTACTCTGGGTGCTACTGGAAAACAATGTGTTTCTATAGCCATATCCCCAAAAAATGGGGTAACCAGGCACTCACTAACCAATTTCCTTTTTCCCCACTGGAGAGACTGCCACCATCAGATACTTCAGCCCATGTAATATCAGGAAGACTGGAATGTCAAAGCAACTTCTCTCTCACCTTTGAGCATCTGCCCAACTCTGCAATCTAAAGATTTTTAAAACCATGTCAAAATAGATGGGACAGCTTCACTGTTCTCCTGATTCCATATCCCATACTGAGGTCTTCTGCTTACTACCAGAAGCACAAGTGGGGGAAACTCCTGTCACATAATTTGGCATATGGTGCTAGATCACACAATTTCCACAGAGGCATGTTTGTGGATAAGTGTTTAAATATTTGTCATAAAATACAGACAAATAAGGAGAAACATCTTATGTCACCATAATGCTGACAAGTGAACTGGACTTTAAGGGACCAGGGAATAATAAATATAATAAGATGGCAAATTAGGTGACAGAGAGAAGAAGGAATCCATTCAACACAATTTTGGTAGAAACTAAATGAGTAATAATAATTGGTGCTTTCACTCTTGTTTTTAAATTAAACATCAAGATATCAAATGCTTGCCCTTGGCTGGCGTAGCTCAGTGGATTGAGCGTGGGCTGTAAACCAAAGTGCCGCAGGTTCGATTCCCAGTCAGGGTACATGCCTGGGTTGCAGGCCATGACCCCCAGCAACCACACATTGATGTTTCTCTCTCTCCCTCTCTTTCTCCCTCCTTTCCCTCTCTAAAAATAAATAAATAAAATCTTTAAAAAAAGATATCGATTGCTTGTATATTTTCACACTGCAACCACCAGCTTAATGAGGTCCATGCAAACAATTTTTTTAAGCAGGAAGTGCCAACAATCAGTATATTAAGTTGCAACTACTCCTGGCAACAGAAAAGCAGCCCATATGGAGAACACCCACAAAAATGTCTTGTGTATATGCACACGAACACCAAAGACTTTAAACATTAATGTATTTAGTGAACAATGAAATGAAAACATGAGAGAGCCTAAAAGACATATATTCTTAGTATTCATCATTTTTACCATGTGGCTGACATTTCCTTTGTCATGACACAGGATAATGGAGTGTCTTTTCTCTCCACAGACTTGGCCAAATCCACCCATGATGAGCCGTTTCTCAGAGGGAATAGGAGGCAAGATCTCCAAGACATGCTGAGAGAAGTAGAGCTGTCAACTGATTATTTGTTGCCAAAGATGCAGGAACACCTGGGTGTGACCTGTGCCCAGGCCTTACAGCACCTAGAAGAAAAAGACCTCCACAAGCTATAACCTCAGGCACAATATCCCTGGGAAAAAAAGGGTCCTAGACAAGTTTCTTAACCTGTCACAATCAAAATGCTTTTCAGAATTACAGGAGCCTCAGGTGGAAATGGCAAAGAAAAACCAGAAGAAGGCAGAAAAAGCACTGCAGAGCTAACACACTTGCTGTCAGAAGTGAGGCAATGACAGGAAAAGGCAGTGAAGGAAAAAGAGGCAGAGCTAAGGCAGGCAATGGAGATTCCCAAAGAGTACTGGTCAGACCCTGAAAAATCTCTCAGAGAAGTGATGGAAAACATCCAGAGACAACTCAACCTCATGGAGGGGACACTGACTCACAGGCAAAACCTCACAGATAGAGATCTGGTGAGTTTCACATCTAGAGGGCTGTCATTGCAGGAAATTTTCAAAACCAGCCACCAAAGGGGGCTTATAGAGAAGAGAGAAGAGCTCCTCAGTGTCCCCAAGGAGTTCTTACTCTTTGGCCCTGAGCAGGGCACATGGATGGAAACAAGGGAATTCACATCTTCTCAATCAGAATCTATGTTCACCCAGATGATAGAAAAGCCGGGCTTTAGTGTAACTACCTCAGCCAAGGGTGGAGGTTGGGGATATAGCTTGGAAGCTGGTATGGACCACAACAAACATTCAGAATCCTCAGAAGGCCAACAATCATATTCAGAGCATTCTTATTTTTCCTCTACCAAGTTCAGCTATGTCCCACTTGCCTCCTGCCACTTTCCTATTAATCAGCTCCAGTTTCCAATGCGGCCCCCCAGGAACTGAAATGCATTGAAGACCTTCTGGGTCAGCCTGCAGGCTCAGATAGACTCACATGCCTGAGATACAGGGCTGAAGCTTTCTTCCACAGGTTTGGCTCTCATGCTAACCAGGGACCTCTGCACCTGGGAGGAATCTACTGGTGGAAAGCCATTTCACAGGGTTTCCAAAGTGAGCAGCTGGCAGAAGTGAAACAGCAGGCAGCAGAGGCCCTGAATGGTTACATAAGGGGTAGCTACAGTGGCTTTGGAGTGACAGTTGCTGGAGGTGTGGAGGTGTCAGCTTCTCATGCAAAAACGACCACCCAAAGCACAACCTTCCAAAATCTTCAAACCAAAGTCCAATTATCAGTAGCCCAGACAGGTGGCCCACCTGAGGCAAATGGCTTTTTCCAGTGGAAAGCTGGCCTAGTTGCCAGTAATTGAACCTGGTGTGTCATTCATTGACTGGAAACTTGAACTGGTACCTGTTTGGGACATCATCCTCTCCAGCCACAGAAATGATTTTAAGGATCTGCTTCAGGTAGCCAACTTCCTGAAAGATAGCTACACTGCTCTGACTGGACTCTCTGCCCAGATCAAGGGTGGAGAAGAATTGCTGAGTGTTGGGAAGAAGGCTATGGTATTCCTAGAAGAAGTGAATTCCTGGGAAGTGTCTGAGCCTGAAGAGCAACTTCAAAAACTCAAAGATTTCATGCAAATAGTGAGTCAAAAAAACAAAAAGTTATGACACTTGGGTTAACATATGCCTGACTGATTGGGGTCTGCAAAATTTTCTGGTAAATACTGTTAACTTTTGCAGAATGTCTTCCACTCATAAAACTAAATTTGTTAAATTGCAGTTGTGAAGCCTTTGGATCCTCACATCTACAGACTGAATAACTTTCTCAGACTCATTCTATCATGCAGTGGATCTTCCATTCAGAATCAGAGCAAGAGCACATCAACATCTCCCAATTTACTGAATTGATTAAGATCTTACAAAAAAGCAAGAATGGCCTCATGGAAGTGAAGGCCAAATCTGAATCTGCAGAAATAGTGGAGGAAGATCAAAGGAAGGCCACATACAAGGTCAGCTTGCCTCTTTGCTTCTTCTTGAATTACCTCCTAGAAACACAGCAGCCAGACACACAACTCTTGCTCTTTTTTGCAAGTGGTGTAGGATATCATGTGGTAAAAAATACTTTTTAGTACCTTCTGGGGTGTGATGAGTTAGATTTCCTACTGAATGAAATGCAAACTGCCCAAAAGCTCAAAAATATTTGCCCCTACAGGGTTCAGGCATTCCTGGTGCTCACAGGTCTTACAGCTACTGCTGGAGTTACAGCTATTTTACCAGAGGATAAAAAAGAATGATTTCCATTAATAAGAGAGCACATGGGCCAACCGCTCTCAAAGGAAGTTTCACATGTCCTCTCCAAACCTGAGGCAGATCATGACTGGGAAAACCTAGAGACAGACTTGAGATTGCTAATTAATGGTAATAATGAAGGGTCCACCTCTTTGTTGCAAATGGATGAGGTAAGAAAAAACTTGCAAAATATTTTCCATGAAAGGAAACGATCCCATGAATCACATGACTATGAAAGTAGCAGATGTGAAGTCATAGAAGACAAGGCTTTTCTGAAATTTCTCCAGCATCTAGACCTAGAACAATACTACCCAAACAGATGAGCAGAGATAACTTCCTTCTGATCCACAAGACTTCTGTGTACAACACTCAGCCCAACTCTGAAAGGGAGCTTCCCTTCTATTTCCTCCAGAAGTTATTGGTGCTGGATTATGAGCTGAGATACCTAGTCTTCAGAGAGGCTGGGAAAACACAAAATCAACTTTATCCAAGTGCTTCAAATCCAGAAAATGAAGCTCTTTATCCATATGAAAACCTGTTTGAAGACAGTGATACTCCCACTAATCCTTCAGCCCCTAATCCTGGCTCCCATATTCACCCTATGGATATTCAGATGGCAATTCTTTATTGTACAGATGATTTTGCCAGATAATATATTTTGTCCAAACTTTCCATTTGCCAGTTTGCCCTCCCACTTCTCATACCAAATGCCTGCAATTCTCAAATTGAGTTCTCTCTCTGGTCTCTCAGTCACATTAGAAAAAGCTGGCAGGAAGCAAGGGAATCAAAAGAAAACATCAATTTCAAGAATAAGCGGTTTCCAGCCAAGATGGAGGTGTAGGTGGACACACTATGCCTACTCACACAACCAAAACTAAGGACAAAAAAAAAAACCCAACAACCAGAACAGACAGAGAATTGAACTGTATGAAAGTCTGACAACCATTCATCCAGACAGGTAGGACTGGCAGAATCCTCAGCCAGTGCAGAGGGGTGGCAGCAGTAAAAAGCAGTGACTGGCAGACCTGGGCAGGCACTCAGGGCACAGGTAGTAGTTGGCATATCCCAGACACACAGGGGCCTCTGGTGGACCAGTGGCAGATCCCAGGTGTGGAAGGCAACAAGCAGACTTAGTGAGGCATGTAAGGCAACGGGCTGTCTGCAGTCAAACTCCCACGTGCACATAAACCAGGTGAAAATGGGCAGGGAGACACCCACACAACCCAGGGACCCAGCACCAGGATAAAGTCTAAAAGCATTGAGTGAAAACACTTGTGTGGGTTGAAGTGCTGGGACAGACTCCCAGCCTCACAGGAGAGTTTGTTGAAGAGACCCACAGGGTCCTAGAACTTACACAAGCTCACCCACCCAGGAACCATCACCAGAAGCACCCAAGTTGCTTATGGGAAGTGGCAGAGGGGACTGAAGTCTGAGAGAGAGTGGAGCAAGCACCATTATTCCCTCTCTGAATTTGCCCCCACATGCAGCGTCACAACTCAGCAACTGGGTTGCCTGCCCAGGTTAACACCTAAGGCTCTGCCCCTCATACATAACAAGTTCAACAAGACAAAAAAATGGCTCAAACAGAGCAAATCAAAGTCTTACAGTCAATAATTTTAAGTGACCAAAAGACAGGCAACCTATCACATGCAGAGATCAAAGCACTGGAGATCAGGATGCTCACAGAATTTATTGATTTTGGTCACAAATTAGATGAACAAATGAAGACTACACTAAGTTAAATGAAGAAAAATGCATAGGGAACTAATAGTGGTGGAAAGAAAACTGGGTTTCAGTTCAATAGAGTGGACCAGGAGGATGAGAAAAATCATACAATCAGAAAAGAATAAAGAAATGAGAATTCAAAAAATGAGGAGAGGTTTAGGAACCTCCAGGATATCTTTAAATATTCCAACATCTGAATTATAGGGGTACCAGAAGGAGTAGAGGAAGAGCAAGCAGTGGAAAACTTATTTCACCAAATAATAAAGGAGAACTTCCCCAATCTGGCAAAGGAAATAGACTTCCAGGAAGTCCAGGAAGCTCAGAGAGTCCCAAAGAGGCTGGACCCAGGAAGAAACACACCAAGGCATATCATAATTACATTACCCAAGGTAAAAATAAAGGAGAGAATTCTAGAAGCAGCAAGAGATAAGGAGACAGTCACCTACAAAGGACTTCCCATCAGACTGTCAGCTGATTTCTCAAAAGAGATCTTACAGGCAAGAAGGGGCTGGAAAGAAGTACTCCAAGTCATGAAAGGCAAGGACCTACGTCCAAGATTGCTCTATCCAGCAAAAGTTTCATTTAGAATGAAAGGGCAGATAAAGTGCTTCTCAGATAAGGTCAAATTAAAGGAGTTCATTATCATCAAGCCCTTATTATTTGAAATGTTAAAGGGACTTATCTGAGAAAAAGAATATAAAAACAATGAACAGTAAAAGAACGGCAAACGCACTGCTATTAACAACCACACCTAAAACAAAAGCAAACCAAGCAAACTAATAGAAGAGGAAGAGAACCACAGAAATGGAGATCACATAGAGGGTTAGCAACAGGGAAGTTGGAGGAGGAGAAAGGGGGAAAGGTACAGAGAATAAGTAGCATAGATGGTAGGTAGAAAATAGACAGGGGGAAGACAAGAATAGTATGGGAAATGTAGAAGCTAAAGAACTTATGACACATGGACATGAACTAAACTGGGGGAATGTGGGTGGGAGGGGTTGTGCAGGGGAGTGAAGGGGGAAAATGGGACAACTATAATAGCATAATCAATAAAATATATTTTAAAAAAAGAATAAGCAAATGTGTAGTGCCCTATCCCCATTCTGTCCTTTATTAGTGTTGGAAATAACCTCTCTTCTTCCAATTCTCAAATCATGAACTGTCTTCTCAGTAATCATAGACATGACAGCTTTTTTTTCATTGGTGTTGCAGAGGGAGCACCAAAGACTGTCTCTTGATGAAGGGTGTGGTGGAATTCTGCTGGTTCTGACCTTGGGGGGAAGAAGAGGACAGATTTGGAAACTGCCTGGCTTTGACTGATCTTCATGGAGGTGCAAAGGAACATGAGAAGCAACTCCACTTCCTGCAGGAGGTCTCTTCTCTCATTGTGGTCCTCATGTCAACTTGTTATCACAATACAGAAAACCAAAAAATTATCCATGACCTGAGTCAGTCACCAAAACCTTTGATTTATTTACTTGACAACAAAGAAAAAACCGTGGCCAGTGATTCTGGCCAAAAAGTGACAACTGGGATCAGGAACAGAAATGAGGCTGAATTAACAGAAGAGCTCGTTACTACAATCAGACATTTGCTAGAGCTCTCACACACTGCTCTCAGCTTAGAGGACTGTACCCCATATGCTTGCAAGCAAGGATTCCTTATTGATGAAGATCAGTGAGAATTCAAGGAAGCCAAAGAAAAGGCAGAGGTCCTAATGGCTCTACTGAAGGAAATAAAGATATGTCAGGTGAAGGAAAACTTTCTACCCCTTCAGGGACACCTGTGGCATCTTTAGTGTAAAAAGGACAAAGAACTCTATCACCTGAGAGAAAAGGGGAATTGGAACATTGAACAACACAAGAGTGAGATTGAGACAGAAAAACAAAGAATATGGCATCAGCAGTTGACCAGAGCCTTTCCTCTCAATGACTTAATACAAGCTGTCCTTCAGATTCTCCAAAATCATTCAGAAACTCACACCACACTCTACTTTTTGCAATGGCTGAGTGTATTTTTGGACAACCTGACTGCAGGACACTTGAAAAAACTGAATGAGAAGAAAAATGCTTTGTGGACACTGATACAAACAGAAAAGGAAAAGGCACCAAAGAGCAGCAATGTACTAGGTTGGCAAAAAGAGATAGAAGTTATCTCCAAAGAGATTAATGACTGTACCCTGGGAATTGAGCAACTTCTCAGAGAAGTTGGCCAATTTATGAAGCCCTAGAAGAAGTTTCTGCCACAAAAGATAAACTTTTCCTCTCCCTTCCCCAGATTGCTGCAGATCTGCTGATATCTGGTGTTCCCATTGAGCTCACAGATGGTGGTGCTTCCTATGTGGCTCTAAAGTGGGTGGCAGCTCTTTTTCATAAGGTCTCAGAGAAACTTGGAAACAAATGGCTGCTTGTTCTCTCCATCCTGGGCCTACAGAGTTCAGGGAAGTTGACCCTCTGAATGCTCTTTTTGGGCTACAGTTCACTGTCAGTGCTGGGAGGTGTACCCGGGGGGCCTACATGCAGCTGCTGAAAGTAGAGGAAACTTTTGCAGAGGAAATGGGCTTTGACTTTGTGCTTGTTGTGGACACAGAGGGACTTCAGGCCCCAGAACTCAGCAACAAATCCAAGAATCATGACAATGAGTTGGCAACTTTTGTCATTGGACTTGGAAACTTCACTCTGATCAATATTTTGGGGGAAAATCCATTAGAGATGCAAGATATCTTATAAATAGTTGTCCAAGCCTTTATGAGGATGAAACAAGTAAAAATCTCACCTAGCTGTATGTTTATCCATCAGAATGTGGGGGAAGTCACAGCTAAAGACCAAACTATGGAAGGACGGAGGCAGTTAGAGCAGAGACTGGATGAAATGGCAGCAATGGCAGCTGAGCAAGAACAGTGCTCAGGTGTAACTCGCTTCAGTGATGTCATTAAGTTTGATGTCAGTACTCATGTTTACTACTTTGCTCACCTCTGGGATGGCAACCCACCAATGGCCCCTCCCAATCCTCGCTACAGCCACAATGTCCAAGAACTGAAAAGTAGCATTTTTATGACTGCCAAAGAGGACTCTAGGGGAGGCGTCTTGAACATATCAGATGTAAAATATCAAGTTCAAGATTTGTGGAGAGCCCTGATGAATGAAAATTTTATTTGTAGTTTTAGGAACACCAGAGAGGTCATGGCAATGAGCAAATTAGAAACTATGTATAACTCCTGGACCTGGGCACTGAGGAGTCATGTACTAGACTTGTAGAACCATCTGATCAACCAGATTAAGAATGGAATAATCCAGACACTCGTAACAGGCACAACTGCACCTCTAGCTTTAGAAAAATATGAAGCCATCAAGCAAGAACTTGACAAATACTTTAATGAAGATTCAGAGAGTGAAATACTGATTCAATGGAAAGTGAATTTTGAAAATAAGCTAATAAACCTTAAAGAGACACTTATTTTAGTCACCAAAAGTGAAGCTGAGGGACATCTTAGTTATAAAAAGAATCAAGAAATACTGGATAATAAAAAGTCAGGTTATGATAAAGAGTTATTGGAAAGAAGCCAAGAATTAACTACAACTCTAGAGGGTAAAGTACTGAGTGGGGAAGAGCTACAACAGAAATTCAATCAACTTTGGGAAAAATGGGTCTATGCTGTGTCCTCAACCATCCCTCTAGTCACAGAGCGTGACATTGATGTGGATTCTGAAGGCATTCTTTGGGAATATTTTCAAAAGGAGAGAAACATAGTGAACATACTGAAGAAAAATGATAGGAAAATATTTCAAATAAATTATAAAGAACATATAAATATGAGCAAAAAATTATGGAATTATGTAATTCCAAGGCAATTAGAAGTATGTGATAAGGAGTCCATAAAAACAACTACTAACTACATTGTTTCACAATTCAATGAAACTATTGACAACATACAGAAGCAACAGTGTGATTACAATCCAAATTATTTCCATGAAATTCTGAAAATAATAGGAGGTGGGGTTAAGTCTGCTTGTACCGAGGAAAAATACACATTTACAAGTAAATTTTATATTTACAAGTAAATATAAAATTGACTTATCTTTGTGTTTATTTCAAAGAGCATCAGAAAAGTTTAAGCAAATGTGTGAGGCATTCAAAAGAGTAAATGATCCTGTAAACTATCTGGAAAGCAAGAAAGGTGATTTCTTCATGAGTTTTAAGATCTCTTGTCAAGAGGCAACCTCAGTCACAACATTTGTTGTGTTTTTGTAGCACAAACTCATTTCTGCTGTTTCCACCACCATTTGGAGAAAAATGGTCCCTGCAGTTGCTGGGGAGATGCAAGCTACCTGCCCAGCATTCAATGGTAACAGGGCTAACCTGGAGAAACAGATTTTTATCTTCCTGGCAGAAAAAGAAGATTTTGTTGATTACTGGGAGTACATTCATACTCCAAAGTCATTTTTCATGAATTACATTCAAAATCATGTTAAAAGTTATTATTCAGACCCAGGAAGTGAAAATATAGAAAAAAATTTTAAATGACTTTAGCTGGCATCGAGACTACCATCCTCTCAGCTACTCGTGGAGCCACATCAAAAGCTAGAGATCAAAGGAGCACTGGATCTGGGTGTTTGGATTTTTTCTGTGATGAGCTGAAGAGTAACTTGATCTTCCCACGAACAGACTTGATAAGCATTGAACACCAGGAGATAAAAGATTTTTAATTTCTTCAAGAAGCCATGAGTGAAGCTTTGGACCTTACAATAAATGCAGTAGAACAGGAGTATTCAAATATGCCTGTAAAGAAAATGGTTCCTCAAATCCAGAGATTGCTCTCTGAACAACTCTGTGGCTGCTGGAAACAGTGTCTCTCTGTGGAGCAAATTGTACAAACACAATCCCTTCACATGATGGAGATCACAGTGTTTTCTTCCACTGTCCTCAGGCTGTCAGAGGATATCACTGGTTTGAAACAAATAATTTTTGCATTGATACTTGAACTAGTTTGGTGGAAAGTAGTTGTTTCCTTGTTTTGAGCAACAGTCATAAGATCCCATATAAGAAGTATCGAGAGGCAGGAGGGGAATATGACACACGGATCATCATACCAGACACATCCACCCAGCCATACTGAAAATGGTTTGTCTGTCACTTCAGATCAAACCTAGAAAAAAATTATCAGAACACATTTACACATCGGGGTGAAATCCCTGATGCCTGGACCCACATCACAAAGCAGAATGTGTTTGATGACTTGAAAAATCAATAATACTCAATAACCCCAAAAGAGTACCAGAATCTGAACAAGAGTCACAGAAGCTGAACCATCCTAAAGTATATTTTAAAGAAATTATTTAAAGTACATTTTTCTCACAATGACAACCTTCATTATTCACATTTTTCAAATGAAACAGCTAAATATACATCAATAAACATTTCAAGGGTTGAAGATTTTCTGTTGAAAGGACTTTGTCTCATTTTCTTCTAGTTTAAAAACAAATTACTAAAATATATGAATACTATGGTAAAAAATCATGCCTTACTCATATTTTAAAGTAATATTTTTTATTAGTTTAGAATGTTGTTTTATTTAAACATATATAACAATGTCTATTGTGGAGGAGGGAAGATGGCCATGGGGTAGGAGAAAGCAGATTCCACTTTCCCCTACACATGGGAGAAAAAGCTAGCTGATCTATGAAGGAACAGAGCAAACAGCCAACAGTATCTCAGCATATATGAAAATAAGAGACCAAAAATTGTAGCGGACACTGAAAAACCAGATGGTAAGGAGAGTGCTTCAGCTCAGTAAGGTCACAGGGACCAGCTCCAGGACCAGGGCGCCTGCAGCCCCAGGCCTGGTGCCCATCCTGGGTCTGCCGCAGGGTCCTTGAATGCAGTGGGCCTGCCACAGAATCCTTGGGAGAGAGCCAGTCGGCTGCTCCCTCCCTCCCTAGCCAATTAAGGTTTGAACAGCACCTGGTTGCCTGAGGCAGTGGAGAGGGGAGAGAGGATGGAGTGGCAGGCACACAGGAGCTGTGATTGCCCTTGGAGTCTGTGGACCCCAGCTTGGGAGAATTGAGTTTCGCAGTGAAGGCACTGACCCCGATGGTCACTGATCTGGCTGGAGATTTGGGCTGTACAGAGAGGCAGGCTTGAGTAGAAGGAATTTCTCTAAAAGAAAAACTGTTTGGGGAGTACTCTGGAAACAGCCGCTCGGCCTTCTCCCCACCCAGCTGGGCAGCAATCCTTATGTCGCAGCCACTGGCCTACAGTGACCACGAAATGCTGCAGATGGCTCATCGAAACACGAGAAAAACATATACATGGACAACCAAGTACTGTGGAGAAATAGGGATGAAATGGCCATCCTCTCTAGTGGAGAGCGTGCCAAGTCGCCACCTGAGTAGGCTTTTATTAAGAATACAGATACAGTTTGTGGATTACAGTCTGGCAGGGAAGATCGAAAGGAATAGGTAGCTTTCAAAGGTGCTGACAGAACTCCCACTGGGATTCTGGGCTCCCATTTTGGGTTTTATCACTTAAAAAGATTACAGGACCTAAAAGGCTAGTTTTGTTTCCTGCCTGTGCCTTCATATTCTAATTCAACAGCATACTCCAGCAAGCAGATCTCACAAGATCTTGCATATTCTATGTCCCAGGCCTGATTACCCCAGGGGTCCGACAACTCTGGTCTAGACTGCCTGAGGTCTGAGTCAGGCAGAGGAGACAAAGGCAGCCAGGACACTTGGATTTCTTACATCTAAGAACAAAGACTCACTTTGACAAAGCTGAGGGTGCATGGGTCGATGTGGATGACCCCTTCATTTCCACAGCCCCCCAAGTCCTTCCCTGAGGCCTCCACATGATCACACCTGTCTTAGGCGATTCCCTCTTTGGGAAATCTTACCCATCATTGGCTAACTGAGCAAGCATTGGAGGGCAGGCACAGAACAGGCAGCATTCATGCCAGGGAAATAAGTTTTGTCTCCTTAGTGGCTCCTGGTCCGGAGGTCTCTCACTCAGCCTAAGTTGCAGGGGATTACAGCTTCCTCAGACCAGGCAGGGTAGACTCCAACATCCTGAGGTGGTGCAGAAGTTTGCACAGAAGGCCCTGTGCACCCCCATACCATTAGGAATGGTGCATGCCCTAGCCCATGGACTGCGGAAGCCTGGCTGAGCAAGCATGTGCCACACCCCAGCCCACAATGGTAACCTTAGGGGAAGAAAGGCTCTCAGGAAGACGTGAATCTGACATCCAAGTCACCAGGGACAGGCGTCAGGCTAGCCCTGGGGAGAGTGGGCACAAGACTGGCTGAGTGCAGATCAGGAACGAAGAAAAGCCATACCAGTCACCCCTCAGCCCACTGCAGCCAGCAAGACCAGAGAAAACCGGTTTGGCCAGGTTTAATCCAATAAGAGGTTTTTTCCTGTTTTGTTATGTAGTAATCTTTTTTAAAATTTTCTATTATTATTTTATCTTCCAATACCTTTTTCCTCTCTTTCCATCTTTCTTGTTTTATTCCTTCTTCCTGTCTTTCCAATTTTATCTCTTCTTCCTCCCTTCTTCTGCCTCTTTATTTTTCTTTTTATTATTTTTTTAAGATTTTATTTATTTATTTTTGAATATTTTTAAAATATATTTTATTGATTATGCTATTACAGTTGTCCCATTTTCCCCCTTCACTCCCCTCCACCCTGCCCACCCCCTCCCACCCACATTCCCCCCCTTTAGTTCATGTCCATGTGTCATAAGTTCTTTAGCTTCTACATTTCCCATACTATTCTTGCCCTCCCTCTGTCTATTTTCTACCTATTGTTTATGCTACTTATTCTCTATATCTTTTCCCCCTCTCTCCTCCTTCCACTTTGCTGTTGCTAACCCTCCATGTGGTCTCCAGTTCTGTGGTTCTGTTCCTGTTCTATTTGTTTGCTTAGTTTGCTTTTGTTTTAAGTGTGGTTGTTACTAACTGTGAGTTTGATATCTTTTTTTACTGTTCATAATTTTTATCTTGTTTTTCTAAGATAAGTCCCTTTAACATTTCATATGATAAGGGCTTGGTGATGATGAACTCCTTTACTTGGCCTTATCTGAGAAGCACTTTATCTGCCCTTCCATTCTAAATGAAAGCTTTGCTGGATAGAGCAATCTTGGGTGTAGGTCCTTGCCTTTCAGACTTGGAATACTTTTTTCCAACCCTTTCTTGCCTGTAAGATCTCTTTTGAGAAATCAGCTGACAGCCTGATGGGAACTCCTTTGTAGGTGACTGTCCCCTTATCTCTTGCTGCTTCTAGAATTCTCTCCTTTATTTTTACCTTGGCTAATGTAATTATGATGTGCCTTGGTGTGTTTCTTCTTGGGTCCAGCCTCTTTGGGACTCTCTGAGCTTCCTGGACTTCCTGGAAGTCTATTTCCCTTGCCACATTGGGGAAGTTCTCCTTTATTATTTGTTCAAATAACTTTTCTACTTCTTGTTTTTCCTCTTCCCCTCTGGTACCCCTATAATTCGGATGTTGGAATGTTTAAAGATGTCCTGGAGGTCCCTAAGCCTCTCCTCATTTTTTTGAATTCTTGTTTCTTCATTCTTTTGTGTTTGGTTGTTTCTGTTTTCCTTCTGGTCCCTTCCATTGATCTGAAACCCAGTTTTCTTTCCATCACTATTGGTTCCTGTGCATGTTCCTTCATTTCTCTTATTGTAGCCTGCATCTGTTCGTCTAATTTGTGACCAAAGTCAGCCAATTCTGTGAGCATCCTGATCACCAGTGCTTTGAACTGTGCATCTGATAGGTTGGCTATCTCTCGGTCGCTTAAAAAAACTGGCTCTGGGGCTTTCAATTCTGTTTGAGCCATCTTTTTATTTTATTTTATTTTTTCCTTTTTGGTCTAGTCACGCCTATTATGTACGAGGGGTGGAGCCTTAGGTGTTCACCAGCGCGGGGCACCTCAGTTGCTGGGTAATGACATTGTATGTGGGGGCGGGGTCCAAGAGGGAACAATGGCTCCTGCTCCACTCTCTCTAGGACTTCAGTCCCCTTTGCCACTTCCCACAAGCAAATTGGGCCCTTCTGGTGCTGGCTCTCGGGTGGGTGGTCTTGTGTACTTTCTCAGACTCTGTGGGTTTCCCCAAGGAGCTTCCTGTGAGGCTCAGAGAATCTCCCGGCCTCAACCCCCACAGGTGTTTTCAATAGATGCCTTTAGGCTTTGTTTCCCAGCTGGGTCCCTGTGTTGTGAGGTCTGTGTCGCTGCCCATTTTTGCTTAGTTTGTCTGCGTGCTAATGTACGGCTGCAGGCAGCCAGCTGCCTTGAGCGCCTCACTGGATCTGCTCATTGCCTCCCACACCCAGGGTCTGCCACTGGTCCATCAGCTGCCCCTGTGCTTCTGGGGTCAGCCAACTGCCGTCTGTGCCCTGTGTGCCCACATCTGCCAGCCACCACTTTTTCCTGCCAGGACCCCTCGACCCCTCTCTGTAGGCCTTGGACTCTGCCTCTCCTTATTGGTCTGGATATATGGTAGTCAGACTTCCATTCAATTCATTTTTCTCTCTTCTGATTGTTTTTTTGTTTGTAAATTTTTGTTGTCCTTAGTTTTGGTTGTGCAAGGAGGCACAGTGTGACTACCTATGCCTCCATCTTGGTCTGGAGTCATCAGATACTAGACATAATATTCTTTTATAGGGTTTACAAGACTTTACTAGAAGGAATAGAAACATAATGTGGTCTTTGCTGTTTGGCTTTGGAAGCAGTAACAGCTAATGGTTCTTCTCTACCTGGCTTCCAGGTTTCTGTAATGACTATTATTAATAGAGCCAAACTGATCATGAGGCATTCTGTCTCCAGAGAAGGTCTCTGATGGAATTTAACTGCAGTGACTCATGTTGCCTGGATTTGCCCTTGGTACACCTAGGTCCCAGGTTTGATCCCCGGTCAGGGTGCATGTGGAAGACAACCAATCAATACTTTTATACTGATGTCTCTCTCTCTCTCCCTTCCTCTCTCCATTTCTCTCTTTCTTCTCCCGCAGGTCTCTGTCCCAGCCCCTTGTGCTCTTCTCTGCACAGCAGGCCTCCTTCCTCTCCGTGACCTGCTGCCTCCTGAGGCAGACTGGTGCCACGCGCCGCAGTGCTAAGTCATCCTGACTCAGCTTTGCGGTAATGGGTGCAATTTGGAACATTGGCACACACCACCCTTACACTGGCCTCAAGGTGTTCCGCTGAAACCACAATGCAAAGCCACTCCTACTGTACAGATAAGGGGGGTGTAGGGTGCTGATCTGCAGTACCCATCAATTTCAATTCTTAAGCTTCCTCCCATCCTCCCCACCGTCACCCTATTTTTATTTTTTTAAATGCCCACAAGTGAGAGAAAAAAATACCTTGGCCTGTGCAAAGGCCAGAGTTAGACCCAAAGAGGGGGCATCCCAACAGTTGAGACAGTGACACAAAATTCACTTTGCTATTACAGAGAACCTGCAAGTTATTGCACACTTGTATTATTATTTTTTTATTATTCTTACATCTTTTATTTTAATAGTACTTTTGTATTCCTCTTCTTTCTGTATAGTCTTCTTAGTTTGGCTGATTATATTGTATCATTTGACAGGTTTCCTCAATTCCCTCTTTCATAGTGTATTGCTAATTTACGGTCCTTCACATCACTTGTGTTCCTTTAGCACGTTACTTAAGGTCCTATACTCCCTATTCTTGTTATCCAGATCACATAGATTGTGCCATATGATTGTTGCTCTAATATTATTGTAAATAATAGCTATTCCATACAATTGTAAATACTTAACGACACCCCTCCCAGATCTTAGCCCCCTTCACAGTTTCCTGAACTCTAATACTGTAGTGGTTAACTATATTCTCTCACACACTACACCCATTTACTATCCTTTACTCTTACCTTTCCTCATAATCTGACCTCCCACAACCTCACTGCTTTCTAGATCCAACTCACAATCCTTCCCTCCCCAACAAGACTCTTATCTTCTTTCCATCCTTTCTAAAAAGTGGCTACTTGGGTGGAAGATCATGGTTAACACTGTACGTAGCCAAAGGATCTCCTACCTCTTCTCTACTGGTTGCTAATGTAATATCATAGAATACTCTCTTGCTGTTTTAAACCATTTTGCCTTCCCCCTCCAAGTGGTCACAAAAAAGAGTAGGTGGAAGTGGTAAATACCAGGATACCCACTGGAAGAGGAAACCCAACAACATAGGAACCACCAACAGATAACAGAGGGTGAAGGAGGGAGGGGAAACCACACAAACCTCAATCCAGGCCCAATCAGGAAATACAACTAAATAGTGGAGAAACTGCCCAGAACAAACAACTGAACAAGAGCAAAAAAGAATCCTCAAAACCTTTTACACACAGAAGAACCACCTTCAACACAACCTGCCCTCACCAGCACAACAAAATACTAGAGGTGGTGGACAGTGACCCTCAGTTAACCAGCTGGTAGGAAGGACCCACCAAAGAAAGATCCAATAACAATCAAACCCCAAAGACAAACACATAGCCAACTTAAATGACAGCCCAAGACTAGTAAGCTCAGAAGACTAAGGAGACTGCACTACTGAATCTCCCAAGTATTCTACCACAGAAGTACACACCATAAACACAGGGAGCCAGAAAAGGTCAATTTAAGAAGCAGAGGCTAACAAGCAGAGTCTCATAAAGAATGGGAAGACAAAGAAACAATCCCCAAATGAAGGGGAGGGAGGAAGCCCCAGAAAGAATGCTAAATGAAATAGAGGCAACTCAACTATCAGTTATTGAGTTCAAACCAATGATTGTCAGGAAACTCAATGAGCTCACACTGAGCTACAAGAAACTACAGGGAAGGTACAATGAACTCACTGAAAATTATATCAGTGTAAAAAAGGAAATAGAAACTATCTACAACAGCCAAGAGGAAATGAAGAATACAATTTCTGAACTGAAGAACACAGTAGTAGGAATAAAAAGCAGGATTGATGAAGCATAAGATCGGATCATCGAATTGGAGGGGAAACTAGAAAAAAAAACAGAAAGAACAAGAAAAGGAAAAGAGGCTTAGAAAGAATGAAGAGGGATTAAGAGAAATGCAAGACAATATGAAACATAATAATATCCATGTAATAGGGATACCAGGAGGAAAAGAAGAAGAGCAAGGGATTGAAAACCTATTTGAAAAGTAATAATGAAAATTTCCCTAATTTTATGAGAGAAAATATCACACAAATCCAGGAAACACAGAGAGTCCCAATCAAAAGGAACCCAAAGAGGCCCACCTCAAGACACATCATAATTAAAAGGGCAAAATTTCAAGACAAAGAGAGAATATTAAAGGCAGCAAGAGAGAAATAGGAAGTAACACACAAGGGAGCTCCAATAAGGCTAGCAGCTAACTTCTCAATGGAAACACTTCAAGCCAGAAGAGAATGGCAAGAAATATTCCAAGTAATGAGAACCAGAGGCCTTCAACCAAGACTACTTTACCCAGCAAGGCTCTCAATCAAGGTAAAAGGCCAATAAGGAAATTCCCAGACAGAAGTCTAAAAGAATACATCTCCACCAAACCAGTTCTGTAAGAGATGCTAAAGGAACTGTTTAAGCACAGGAAAAAAAAAGAGAGACAGAGAGGAGCACAGGTATGAAAATGGCAATGAATAAGTACTTATCAGTAATAACCTTAAACCTAAATTGGATTAAATGCTCCAATCAAAAGACATAGAATAGCTGAATGGATAAGAAAGCATGACCCACACATATGCTGCCTCCAGGAGACCCACCTCAGGACAAAAGACTTGCACAGACCAAAAGTGAAGAGCTAGAAACATATTTTCCAAGAAAATGGACAGGGGGAAAAAAGGTGGGGTAGCAATACTGATATCTGAAAAAAATAGACTTCAAAAAAAAGGGCCATAAAGAGAGACCCAGAAAGTCACTGCATAATACTCAAGGGAGGAATCCACCAAGACAACATAAACAATGTAAATATATATGCACCCAACATAGGAGCACCCAAATACACAAAGAAAATCTTAGAGGACTTCAAGAAAGATATGGACAGTAACACAATTATAGTGGGGCATTTTAACACCCCACTATCAAAAATGGACAGATCTTCCAAACAATATATCAACAAAGATGTTGTGGCATTGAACAATACCCTTGATGAAATGGACTTTACTGATATATATAGAGCCCTCCATCCAAAAGAAGCTAAATACACACTGTTTTTAAATGTACACAGAACATTTTCAAAGATTGACCACATGTAAGGACACAAAACAAGCCTCAACAAATTCAAGAAAATTGAAATAATATCAAGCATTTTCTCAGATCACGAAGGACTGAAACTAGAAACCAACACCAAGGGAAAAAAACCCCAAACATTCCAAATCATGGAGATTGAATAGCATGCTATTGAACAATGAATGGGTCAAGAATGAAATTAGGGAAGAAATCAAAAAGTTTCTGGAAACAAATGAAAATGAACTCACAACAACCCAAAACTTATAGGACACAGTGAAGGCAGTCCTGAGAGGAAAGTTCACACTGATACAGGCCTACCTAAAAGAGAGAGAAACAGCCCTGGCTGGTGTAGCTCAGTGGATTGAGCACGGGCTGGGAACCAGTGTCCCAGGTTCGATTCCCAGCCAGGGTACATGCATGGGTTGCAGGCCATAACCCTCAGCAACCGCACATTGATGTTTCTCTCTCTCTCTCTATCTCCCTCCCTTCCCTCTCTAAAAATAAATAAATAAAATCTTTTTAAAAATTTTAAAAAAGAGAGAGAAACATTTCAAACAAGAAACCTAACCCTACACCTACAAAAACTTGAGGAACAACAACAAAGACAGCCCAGAGCAAGTATAAGGAAGGAAATAACCAAGATCAGAGCAGAATTAAATGACATAGAGACTAAAAACACAATTTTAAGGATCAATGAATCCAGGAGCTGGTTCTTTGAAAAGATAAACAAAATTGGAAAGACTTTAAGCAGGCTCATTGAGAAAAAAAGAGATGGACCCAAATAAACATAGTGAGAAATGAAAGAGGAGAGATTACAACTGACACCACAGAAATACAAAGGATTGTAAGAAATTACTATGAAGAACTATATGCCAAGAAATTTGAAAACCTAGGTAAAATGGACAATTTTCTAGAAAAATACAATCTTCCAAAACTCAGTGAGGAAAAAGCAGAAAACCTGAAGAGACCAATAATAGCAGATGAAATTGAAGCGCTAATCAAAAAACTCCCAATACACAGAAGGCTAGGTCCGCATGCTTTCACAGGAGAATTCTACAAAGCATTTAAGGAAGAGCTAACCACCATCCTTCACAGACTATTTAAAAAAAATACAAAATGATGGAAGACTCCCAAACTCTTTTATGAAGCCAGCATCACCCTAATCCCCAAACCAGATAAAGACACAACAAAGAAAGAAAACTTCAGGCCAATATTGCTGATGAACATAGACGCTAAAATCCTCAACAAAATACTGGCAAACCTCATCCAACAACGCATTAAAAAGATCATACACCATGACCAAGTGGGATTAAATCAAGGGATGCAAGGATGGTACAATATTCACAAATCAGTAAATGTAATACATCACATAAACAAAAGCAAAGACAAAAACCACATGATCATATCAATAGATGCAGAAAAAGCATTTGATAAGCTACAGTACCCATTTATGATAAAAACACTTGGCAAAGTGGGAATAGAGGGAGCACTCCTCAACATAGTAAATGCCACATATGAGAGACCTACAGCCAACATCATACTCAATGGGCAAAAAAATAAAATCTTTTCCACTAAGATCAGGAATAAGACAAGGTTGTTCACTTTCACCACTTCTATTCAATGTAGTATTGGAAGTTTTAGCCACAGTGATCAGACAAGAAAAGGAAATAAAAAACATCCAAATTAGAAAGGAGGAAACAAAACTGGCATGGTTTGCAGATGACATGATAGTGTACATAGAAAATCCTATATACACCACCAAAAAACTGCTCAACCTAATAAATGATTTTGGCAAAACAACAGGATACAAAGTCAATGTCCAGCAATCAAAGGCATTTTTGTATACCAACAGTGAAACAGCAGAAGCTGAAATCAAGAAAAAAAGATCCCATTCGATATAGCAAAAAGAAAAAAAAATACCTAGGAATCAACCTAACCAAGGAGGTAAAAGACCTGTATTCAGAAAACTACACAACACTGAAGAAAGAAATCAAGCAAAACAAACAAATGGAAACATATACCATGTTCATGGGTGGGAAGAATTAATATCATCAAAATGTCCATACTACCCAAAGCAGTTTACACATTCAATGCAATACCTATTAAAGTACCAATGGCATACTTCACAGATATACAACAAACACTTCAAAAATTTATATGGGACCATAAACAACCCCAAACAGCTACCACAATTTTGAGAAAGAAGAGCAAAGTAGGAGGGATCACAATACCTGATGCCAAACTGTACTACAAGGCCACTGTAATCAAAACAACCTGGCACTGGCATAAAAACAGGCACATGGACCAACGGAGCAGAACAGAGAGCCCAGAAAGAAACCCAAGTCTCTATGGTTAATTAATATTTGAAAAAGGGGGGAAGCAACATAAAATGGAGTAAAAATAGCCTCTTCAACCAAAGGTGTTGGGAGAGCTGGACAGCTATGTTAAAAAAAAAAAATGAAACTAGAGCACCAACTTACACCATACACAAAAATGAATTCAAGGTGGATAAAAGATTTAAATATAAACTGTAATACCATTAAAGTCCTAGAGGAGAACATAGGCAAGAAAATCTCAGATATTTAATGCAGAAACATTTTTACTGACATGTCCCCTAGAGCAAGGGACATAAAGGAAAGAATAAACAAATGGGACTTCATCAAAATAAAAGTCTTAAGCATGGCCAAAGAAAACAGTATTATAATAAAAAGAGAACCAACTGTATGGGAAAACATATTTTCCAATGATACCTCACACAAGGGCTTAATCTCCAAAATATATAAGGAACTTACACGAATCCACTCTAAGAAGATAAGCAACCCAATTAAAAAATGAGAAAAGGACTTGAACAGACACTTCTCCAAGGAGGACATACAGAGGATCCAGAGACATAAGAAAAGATGCCCAGTATTGCTAGCTATCAGAGAGATGCAAATTAAAACCACAATGAGATACCACTTCACACGAGTCAGAATGGCCATCATATACAAATCAACAAACAAGTGTTGGAGAGGTTGTATAGAAAAAGGGATCCTAGTGAACTGTTAGTGGGATTGCAGACTGGTACAATCACTAAGGAAAACAGTATGGAATTTTCTCAGAACACCAAAAATGAAACTGCCTTTTGACTCAGCAATTCCACTGCCAGGATTATATCCTAAGAACCCTGAAACACCAATCTAAAAGAACACATGCACCCCAATGTTCATAGCAGCACAATTTACAATAGCCAAGTGTTGGAAGCAACCTAAGTGCCCATCAGTAAGAGAATGGATCAAAAAACTATGGTACATTTACACAATGGAATTCTATGCAACAGAAAGAATTGAAGGAGCTCCTACCCTTTGGCACACTGTGGACAGAACTGGAAAGCATTATGCTAAGCAAAATAAGCCAGGTAGTGAAAGGCAAATACCATATGATCTCACCTTTAACAGGAACCTAAACAACAAAACAAACAAGCAAAATATAACCAAAGACACTGAAATAGAGAACAGGCTGACAGTAACCAAAGGGGAGAGGGCAGGGAATTTCAGGGGAAAAGAGGAAGGGTTTACGAGAACAAGTGTAAAAGACATATGAACATAAACTAGGGGGCCTGGAAATTGGAGGGAGGTGGGGAGATTTGTAGGGGTGTGCTGGGATGGGAGTAAAAGACAGAAAACTGTATTTGAACAACAATTAAAGTAAAAATTTAAAAAATAAATAAATTTTAAAAAAGCTTTTAGGGATAGAAGTATCCAATGGGAGAATGAGGCAGGATAGTGAGAAGCAAAGAAAATTCCTTGGCAAGTGGGATATGGAAACTGAAACAGATAGCTGAACACAGCGGCCAAACAATATGCAGCCATGTGGAAATTCTGTATGTACACCATGTGCAAATTCTTCTGTCACTGGGGCAGAAGTGAGTGAGTGCCTGGGAAAAGGCTAAACTGGGAAAACAAAAATCTTCCTGCAAGGTAACCTCTCATCTCCTGGCCTTTCCTTTCTGGAGATAACATCTAGGCCTCATCTATACTTCAGATCCAGGCTCAGAGAAGCAGCAAAACTAGGGGGGCCACACCAGAACTAGCAGTAATGGCCATAGACCCTCTGCACTGTCAATGGCTAATCAGAGGACAACAGGATCCTAAAAGGACACACCTAGAGAGCTGATAAATAATCTACTGAAACCCTCCCCTGACACCTTTCCTAAGATTCTAGTCTGTAAGATAGAAAGAAAGGCCTCACGACAAAGAATCCATCCTGCAGGTGCCTTCCCTCTGGGAAGCAGCTGGCATCATTTCTTTTCCTTTCTTCCCCACTCCACTTATGTCTTAAGAGGCACTAGTTGCATAGGCTCTAGGCAATGAGCAGCTAGAAGCTTGTTCTAGGTTGATCCCCTGAACATGTCCCTAAAGCCCCCTGTTCTCTGACTTGCCAGTGAGGTAAGGTAGCCCAGCCTAGGCTCTCCTATTGCTTCCTCCATGCTAAGCCCTCCCTTGATTTCCTGTCTCCAGCTTCAGTAAATGGATCCTCATAGCCACCTGGACTTTGGTATGAAATCTTTCCTACGTGATATCAAATATCCACATACTATAGCTGGCCCTTGTCAGACCCAGACAGGGCCAGGCTCCTGTTTGGTAACAGGATAAGAATATGACCTGAGGGTAGTTATTGTGGGTCTCTTTGCTCAGCTCTACCAGATGTGGCTGAATGATGATGAAAAGTTTGGGGCTGTTAAGAAGAAAGGAAAATATAAGAATAAATTGTATGGGAAAACCTCAGAACAACAGAGGTATGTGATTTAAACATGGGAGGACGAGAAGATAAATAGCATAACTACTAAAATGGAATACTGTGGCAGATACCAGCCAGCAGTATCCATCTGTTCTTTGGATGGTCATCGAAGCATGAAAAAAACATACACAGAGACAAGCAGGTCCTGTGGGGAAATAGGGACAGAACGGCCACTCTCTCTAATGGAGAGCGCCCCATATCCATTCCCAAGCAGATTTTTATTGAGAATACAGACTTAGTTTGTGGATTCACAGTCTGGCAGAAAAGATCAAAAGAAGTAGATGACTTGTAAAGGTGCAGACAGAACCCCCGCTGTGATTCTGGCCAGAGGTTTGGGGTTTTAACATATGGCTCAAAGGGCTAGTTTTGGTTTCCTGCTTGTGCCTTCATATTCTAATTTAATAACATCCTCCAGCAAACAGATCTCACAGGATCTTGCATATTCTATATCCCAGGCCTGATTACCCAGGGGGTCTGATGACTCTGGTCTGGGCTGCACTGCCCCTGCTATTTCCACAGGCCTGAGTTAACAGAGAAGACAAAGGAAGCCAGGAGACTTGGATTTCTTTTTTTTTTAATGTATTTTATTGATTATGCTATTACAGTTGTCCCATTCCCCCCCTTCTCTCCCCTCCACCCTGTACACCCTCTCCCACCCACGTTCCCCCCTTTTAGTTCATGTCCATGTGTCATACTTATGAGTTCTTTAGCTTCTACATTTCCCGTACTATTCTTGCCCTCCCCCTATCTATTTTTAACCTATATTCTATGCTACTTATTCTCTATACCTTTTCCCCCTCTCTCCTCCTCCCACCCCCCTGCTGCTAGCCCTCCATGTGATCTCCATTTTTGTGGTTCTGTTCCTGTTCTAGTTGTTTACTTAGTTTCTTTTGGTTTTGCTTTAGGTGTGGTTGTTAATAATTGTGAGTTTGCTGCCCTTTTACTATACATGTCTTTTCTTTATCTTCTTTTCTTAGATAAGTCTCTTTAGCATTTCATAAAATAAGGGCTTGGTGATGATGAACTCCTTTAACTTGACCTTATCTGAAAAGCACTTTATCTTCCCTTCCATTCTAAATGAGAGCTTTGCTGGATAGAGCAATCTGGGATGTAGGTCCTTGTCTCTCATGACTTGGAATATTTCTTTCCAGGCCCTTCTTGCCTGTAAGGTCTCTTTGGAGAAATCAGCTGACAGTCTGATGGGAACTCCTTTGTAGGTGACTGTCCCCTTATCTCTTGCTGCTTCTAGGATTCTCTCCTTCGTTTTTACCTTGGCTAATGTAACTATGATGTGCCTTGGTGTGTTTCTTCTTGGGTCCAACTTCTTTGGGCCTCTCTGAGCTTCTTGGATTTCTTGGAAGACTGTTCCCTTTGCCAGATTAGGGAAGTTCTCCTTTATTATTTGTTCAAATACGTGCTCAATCTGTTGCTTTTCTCCTTCCCATTCTGGTACCCCCTATAATTCGGATGTTGGAACGTTTAAAGGTGTCCTGGATGCTCTTAAGCTTTTCTTCGATTTTTTGAATTCTTATTTCATCATGCTTTCCTGCTTGGTTGATTCTATCTTCCTTCTGGTCCACTGTATTGTTTTGAGACTCAGATTCCTTCCTTTCACTATTGGCTCTCCTCCGCGTATCTTCCCGCATCTCTTTTATGGTAACCTGCATCCTTTCATCTAAATTGTGCCCAAAATCAACCAATTCCATGAGCTTTCTGATCACCAGTTTTTTGAACTGTGCATCTGATAGATTGGCTATTTCTTGGTCACTCAAAAGGATGAGTCCTGGGGGACTGATCTGTTCTGTTGGAAACATATCTTATGTCTTTCCCTGTCTCTCCTTTTTTATTTCCCCCAGTCTGGCCGCTCTTGTTATGGTGAGGGGGTGGAGCCTTAGGTGTTCACTGGAGCTGGGCAGCCCAGTCGCTAGATTGTGATGTTATATGTGGGGGCGGGGGCGGGGGCGGGGGCGAACAATGGCGGTAGTTCCATTCTCCTGGGCTCAGACCCTTCTTTGGGATCCTGGACTGCGGGTTCTGCCCTGGTCCACAGTCGCTGCCTCACTGGGTCCGCCAGCCGCAGCTTGCGTACTCAGGGATCACTGCTGCATTCTTGTGCCCCGGATGGCTGTCACACCGATTTCGTGCCAAATTTTCCCTGACCTCCGTGCGCCGCTGACCCGCACCAGCCCCGCACCCACCTGGCTAGTCATCTCCTACCAGTCTGGATGAACGGGTCTACTTCAACTTCTTGGCTGTCCAACTTCCATTCAGATAAATCCTCTACCAGTTCTGAGTGATATTATATCTGTAAATTATTGTTGTTCTAATCTTGGTTGTGTGAGGAGGTATGGTGCATCTACCTATTCCTCCATCTTGCCCGAAGTCTGAGACTTGGATTTTTTACATCTAAGAACAAGGACTCAGGCTTTGACAACGCTGAGGGGGTAGGGGTTGATGTCAATCACTCCTTCATTTCCACAGCCCCGAGTCTCTTCCCAGAAGCCTCCACATGATCACGCCTGTCTTAGATGATTCCTTCTTTGGGGAATCTTACCTGTCGTTGGCTAACTGATCAAACTTAGGAGGTCAGGCACAGAACAGGCAGTGTTCATGCTAGGGAAATAAGTTTTGTCTCCTTAGTGGCTCCTGGTCCAGAGGTCTTTCACTGAGCCTAAGTCATAAGGGGTTACAGCTTCCTGAGACCAGGCAGGTTGGTGCCCAACAGAATACATATTTATAAGAGATTACATAGTCTGCCTGGTCCAACAACTGATTAAACTATAAAAAGACTGTGATCCATTCACTCAATTTATTCTAGTCCTGGGGAATTTTTTGAATAAGATGATTACACAACAGGTGAATCTACAATCCCTTCAGAGGCAGAACAAACTGAAGTGAGTCAGGTAAATAGAAAGAGATTTTGTGTCAGGGGAAGGCCAGGGTCTCTTGGCACAACCTCCATCAGGGGAGTGGAAGTCTGGGCATTGTTATGGATACAATGGCCTGTGGGTGATAAAGAAATTTCAGGAAGTTTCTTCCTGAAACT
>NW_025333512.1:0-18704 GCF_019186645.2 Phyllostomus hastatus | reverse complement strand
CTCTGTATCGTGAGTCTATTTCAATTTTGTTGGGAATTTAGGTTGCTTCCATATCTTAGCTGTTGTAAATAATGCTGATTCCATGTCTATTTCAAAAGAGCATATATTCTAGCCTTTTGAGGTAGAATGCTCTAAAAATATCAATTAAATCATTCTGATCTAATGTGTCACTTAAGGCCGCAGTTTCCTTGTTAATTTTGTCTGGAAGCTCTATCCTTTGATGACAATGGGTTGTTAAAGTTCCCTGTTGTGGAGGGTACCAGGCCAGCAGTATCCATCGTGGCTGCGGATGCTCGTCAAAAACACGAGAAAAATATACACATGGACAACCGAGTCCTGTGGGGAAATAGGTACGAAACGGCCACTATCTCTAGTGGAGAGAGCCATGGCCACCCTCCCTAGAGGAGAGCTCCTCCTTCTCCCACCTGAGCAGGCTTTTATTGGGTTCATTTGAATAAGAATTCAGGTAAAGCTCATTACTCATTGCCAGGAAGTAAGGATCAAACAATAGATAACAAGGAAGTCTGAGGCCCTATTTTGAGTCAGGGTCAGAGAGCTGTAAAAAACTTTAAGGAACAAACTTATTTCTTCCTTGGACCCTTATCATTCAGTTGAGAGCATTCTAAACAAAGCCAGTTTCACAGGATTTTACATATTCTTTCTTAGACCTGATCACCCGAGGGAACCCACCCTTTCCAGCACAGGGCTGCACCACCCTGTCATTGTTTCAGGCTTAAGTGGAGCAAGGGAAGTAAGGCAGCCAAGAGATTAGGAGATTTTCTCACAAACAGTGAGGACTCAGGCTATGTCAAAGCCAAGGGGCGAGGGTCCATCACCCCCTTTTGCTGTAGCCCCCAAAGTCCTTCCTTGGGAGCCTCCCACGTGATCATGCCTGTCTTAGATCATTCCCCCCTTGGGAAATCTTACCCATCATTGGCTAACTGACCAAGCATTGGGGGCCAGGCAGGGTGAAGTAAAAGAAGTGGTGCTCCTGCCAGGGAGATAAGCTGTTGTCTTCTTACTGGCTTACGGTCCAAGGTTGTTCCCTCAGCCTTAGCCTTGGTGGGGGTTACAGCGTCTGATACCAGGCAGGGCAGTTCCCAACACCCTGCTATGACAGCATTACTGCCAATCTCTCCCATTATGCCCACCAGTATTTGCTTTATAAAGAAGGAAGATAGTGGAGGAGTGAATGGAAGTCACACTGACCTCCTCACAGGACCAATCTGGAATTACAACTCAATTGTGGAGAAACAACCCAGAAAAAACAACTGAGCAATAGCCAAAGAGAAGCATATAACTTCAGACCTACAAAACCAGCTACAGCACAATCGGTCTGGTGTTACAGGATGCAGCCAAGAGGGGGACCCAAATAGGGATTTGGAATGGAGTCCAGAACTCAAGGTGTCTAGGAAATATTAGAAAGACATATAAGATGTCCTCACCCCTTCTCCCTACAGGTGTGAGTTGGGGGAAGGGACAAATGGAGCAGGGCCATTGAGAACTGTTTTGCATAGCAACAGCTTTGCAGCTAACCTCTGACATGGTCATTTAACATATCTGTAACCTTTAACTGGTTGCATAGATATGTTAAATAGCTATGGCCTTGCTCTGAGACAGGGGGAAAGAAGTAACTTCCCCCACAAGATGTAATTGAGAGGCAACTCTCCCTAGCTACAGCGTCTGTGTGAGAGCTTGGAGAAGATTGGCTCCATGACATGGGGCCATGCCTGCCAAGACCCAGTATTGCAGCCCAGTAAGGCTAGAAGGATATGGGAGTACTGGCAAGTGTAGCCAATTATGGGAGGAGTTGGAAATGAGGCTGCAGAAGATTGGCACAGGGATTTAAACCCAGACTTGGCAGCCAGTGGAGGGAGGACCACAGTCACTGCAGAGAGAGAACCACTTGGTCTTTAGCAGAGTGGGGACTCCCACGGCCCTGTGAGAGAGAATCACCATGCAGCTTTAGCAGAGAATCACCACTCGGCTTTGGCAGAGCGGCAACTGCCCTTCCTCACAGTCATGGGAGCGAGAACCACGTGGCTTTGCCAGAGTGGGGACTCCCACGGCCATTGTGCAGAGAGGACCACTCGGCTGTGGCAATAGAAAGGACTGTGTGTGTTTGTGGGTGTTTTAAGGTGTGGCAGGAAAAGAAAACCCCATGAAAAAGCTTCTATGCTCTGCAGCTTCATTGATAAGCAGTGCTCTCTAACACCTGCAAAATTTCACAGTGCCTTTTTGTTTTAATGTGACAGGACACAGGTGAGTGTTATATTCAGCAAACTCAAGAACAAATATCGGAGACTTTCAGGGTATCAAAGATGTTACTTTATTGGCCAAGTTTAACCTGCTCAGGGGCGAACTCTCAAAGTGTCCAGCGACACAGTGCCCACAAGGAGCTGCAAACGAGAGCCGCGCCCGAGCGTTCACATTCAGGTCCTTATATAGGGATTTTGGCGTGAGAAAGCAAACATTCCACAGAAGTTGATGCAGTGGTTAGCTATTTGCTTACAGAGACCAAGCACAGGAATTTCAAACCAAGCATTCTTGGGGGAATGCAGGATGTTTGTTTAGTAACCTAGTAATCTCCTGGCTCTAACTAGCTAGGTTCCTATTTTCTCATACAATAGGGGGGAAGGCAGGATGTTTGTTTAGTAACCTAGTAATCTCCTGGCTCTAACTAGCTAGGTTCCTATTTCCTCATGGTCTAAGTTTATCCCTACTCCTTACAGTGAGCAGTAGCTATTTTTAGGTAGAAGCTGTCAGGATAGGCAGGGTAGGACAGGTGGGAATCTAGTTACAATTAGCATTTTGGACTACAAATACGGCTACCGTTTGGACTACAAGTAATATGGCAACAGAACTCTGACCCAGAGGAGGTGACTGACATCAGACCAGGAGCCACCAATGCTAAGTTGCTTCTTTGTTCACCAAGAACCAATCCTTGGCTCCCACGCGAAGTCAAGCCATATAAAACTCCCAGCCTTTCCCTTCTCCAGCGCGGTCTTTTCTTAGCCCCTTCTCCGGGCAGGGAAAACGTCGCTCGGGAGCACAAACTTCCAAAATAAAGCTCATCTGCCTGTTTCCATGGATAATTGGCTGTTTATTTCCTCGGCTAGGTCTAAGAAAACCTTACACTGACCAGCAGCCGTTCCTAAGGTAACAGCCGTTATTCTAAGGCCAAAACACTGACCTTCGCTTCTGCTTCTGTAGGCTTGCTTTTAGCAGTTGGTTCCCCTTCCCTTTTGCCTTGTAGCAAGCATATAAAGGAAACTCCAGCTTGAGCTCATTTGCTCAGGATTTGGGAATTTAAGCCCTCTGAGCCCACACGAGTAATATCTCCCCCACGTGTGAGTTATTTTCCCCAACAAAGGGAGTTTGGGGTTTTGATGAAGACATTAGGTCACTCACTACTTTAAGTCTGTATAGCATTAAATAAACATTTCCTTTTCACGAATCTCTGGCATTGAGAGATGTCTTTCCTATAAGGCTGTGGACAGTCAAGCCCAGTAGGGGGTCCTTTCAATAATAGTATATCACCCTTGGCCCCCTGTGTTCTGTAACACTGGTAAGGAGTGTGGTGGAGACTTGAGAGGGCTCACTGGCAGCACCGCTGGCAGAATAATTAAGTGGCCAGTTGGATCCCCCAAAGAATATTGGGGTCTAAACCCTAAGCCAGGATTCCCAGCCTAGAACACCAGAGCCCAAAAAGTACACAGGTAACAACCAGTGGAAAAAGAAGAAGGGTTGCTCTATGCCAGAGAAAGATGGTTGGAGATGCAAGGGCCATTTAAAGGGCCAGTACACAAATTTTCATTTACACCCACTTACCTGGAGCTAAGGCAAAGACAATGAATGGCCTAGTGGGTTGCAAATGCCCACAGAGAGACTGGGTACAGAAGCTGTGGGGTGAGAACTGAGAGAGCAGTGGCCAATAACCCAGTGTTGAGTCACACCCCAGAGGAAGCAGCCTTTGTTCTCAGGCAAACCACTCCTCTCTGAGTGGCAGTAGCCTGAGGGGAAGCAATAGCCCAGACCCAAGGATGGTCTCTGCCTTCACCCTTTGGTGCTTAAGCCTGACTGCTGAGCTCTAGTGACAAAATAAAGAAATAAAAGAGACAGCCAAAGACAGTAGATCACTGGCAAAGGAGGGGCAGAACGGACTAGAGAGACTTGAAGACAAACTGGGGACTGAGGCTTTAGGGAGAGAACAGAGAAAGTTGCCAACAGGATCCCATCTTGAGCCAACACTCATGCACAGCAAACATCCTGTTCAGGCAGGCCAATCCCCTCCAAGCAGCAGCTACCTGAGGGGAAACACTAGCCCCAACACCAGGAGGGATTCGGCCCCACCCTACGGTGCTTAGACCTGACTGCTGAGTGCGGAGGGATCATGTTAACCATTGAAAGAGACAGCCAGTGACAGCAGATCACTGGAAGTTATCAAACAGGCTGCATAAGGTCAGATGAGGTCAACACCTGACATCAGATGCAGATCCAGAAAGAAAAAAAACAGTGGTAAATACAAGAGGCTATCCATACGAAAGCCACTGTGGTCTTCTTCATGATTTTCGATATTTCCTTTCCTGCACACCTTTATAACATTCATTTCTTATCCAGCAAATTTGTATACAATAAGTCATTAGATTTTATACTATAGTGTATTTTGATCCACATATTTTGCCCCATCCTTCTCTTAGCCCATCCTACCTTTCTCTTTCCATGCAATATTCTCATTTCCAATTTGGTTTTCTCTCTAGCTACAACTTGTTTCCATTCCATACTCCTACCATTTCTCCCCTGTCCAGACACTCAAAAACAATTCTCTTGTCAAGGGTCATTTCACATCCTTTTGCCAGCTATTGAAATACCCTTGCTCTCTCTACACCTGTAACAAACTTTGCTAGTTGGTTGTGGGTAAGGTAGTTGTTGTTGCATTGTTTTTTCAAGGTTATCTCCAGAGCTTCACTAATTCTATATTTCAAACAACAAATTTTACTGGACCTCTCTCCTACTCTTTTTTCTTTTTTTGGCTCAACTTTCAATTATGCCTTCTTAGCCTGTTTTTTTCTTTTTCTTTTTTGTCTTCTATTTCTCTTTCATCCTGCCCTTTTATTTTTCTTTATTCTCCTTTTTTTCTTTACATCCCCAATTTTACTTGTTTCCTTCATTAGTCTAGTTTTTGTTCCTCACTGTTAGTGTTCCGTAGCCCTCTCTCACTACAAAATCACGTCCCATTATGCTAAACATCTCAGACTTTGTTTCTTTTTTCCCTGTTATTCCCATACCACCTATATTAACTTTAGCTCATTTGTTGTTGATAGTACTCTGGTGGATCTTTCTCTCCAATTCGGCTTCTATATTTTTATTAATTATTTAATATTTTCCTTCCTTTTTCTTTCTCTCTCTACTTTATATTATTTTATACTATTTTAATTTCTGTTTAAACCTAATACTATACACTTCCCTTCTCATAATCCATTCCACACTCTTCATTCCCTTTTATTCATGAGGTAAATTTTACCTTTTCTTCTTCCATTGCTCCAATTCCCAACTCTTATCAGTGCGCCTCTCTCTACCCTCTGAAAATCATTTCTCTTTCATTAGGTCATCTCATATCCATGTTCTTTTCTTATAATAGTCTCAATCTCATTACACCCTTATTTTTTTTTTACATTTTTATTGTTGTTCAAGTACAGTTTTCTACCTTTTCTCCCATCCCTCCCCAGCACCCCACTCCTCCCCACCTCCCTCCCATGTTTACACCCTCCTTGTTTTTGTCCATGTGTCCTTTATAATTGTTCCTGCAAACCCTTCGCCCTTTTCCCCTATAACCCCCTCGCCTCTCCTCTCTGGTCACTGTCAGCCTGTTCAGTGTCTCAATTTCAGTGTCTTTGGTTATATTTTGCTTCTTTTTTAATTTTTTTGATTACGTTCCTGTTAAAGGTAAGATCATATGGTATTTATATTTCACCACCTGGCTTACTTCATGTAGCATGATACTCTCTGGTTCCGTCCATGCTGTTGCAAAGAGTATAAGCTCCTTTTTTCTCTCTGCTGTGTAGAATTCCTTTGTGTAAATGTACCATGGTTTTTTAAAAAATATATTTTATTGATTATACTATTGCAGTTTTCCCATTTTCTCCTCCTTTATTCCCCCCCACCCTGCAAACACCCTCCCACCCACATTCTCCCACTTTAGTTCATGTCCATGGGTCATACATGTAAGTTCTTTGGCTTCTACATTTCTTATACTATTCTTAATCTCCTCCTGTCAATTTTCTACCTACCATGCTACTGATGCTACTTATTCTCTGAACCTTTTCCCCCTCTTTCCTCCTCCCACTCCCCTGTTGCTAACCCTTTATATGATCTCCATTTCTGTGGTTCTGTTCCTGTTCTAGTTGTTTGCTTAGTTTGTTTTAGTTTTGTTTTAGGTATGGTTGTTAATAACTATGAGTTTGCTGTCATTTTACTGTTCCTATTTTTTATCCTCTTTTTCTTAGATAAGTCCCTTTAACATTTCATAAAATAAAGGCTTGGTGATGATGAACTCCTTTAACTTGACCTTATCTGAGAAACACTTTATCTGCCCTTCCATTCTAAATGAAAGCTTTGCTGAATAGAGCAATCTGTGATGTAGGTCCTTGCCTTTCATGCGTTAGAATACTTCTTTACAGCCCCCTCTTGCCTGCAAGGTCTCTTCTGAGAAGTCAGCTGACAGTCTCATGATCACTCCTTTGTAGGTAACTGTCTCCTTTTTTTCTGGCTGCCACTAGGATACTCTCCTTCATTTTAATCTTGGCTAATGTAATTATGATGTGCCTTGGTGTGTCCTTCCTTGGGTCCAAGTTCTTTGGGACTCTCTGAGCTTCCTGGACATCCTGGAAGTCTATTTCCTTTCCCAGATAGGGGAAGTTCTCCTTTATTATTTTTTCAAGTAAGTTTTCAATTTTTGCTCTTCCTCTTCCCCTTCTAGTACCCCTATGATTCGGATGTTGGAACATTTAAAGATGTCCTGGAGGTTTGTAAGCCTCTCCTCATTTCTTTACATTATTGTTTCTTCATTCTGTTCTGGTTGAATGTTTCTTTCTTCCTTCTGGTCCACTCCATTGATTTGAGTCCCAGTTTCTTTCCCATCACTGTTGGTTCCCTGTACATTTTTCTTTATTTCACTTAGCATAGCCTTCATTTTTTTCATCTAATTTGCAACCATATTCAACCAATTCTGTGAGCACCCTGATCACCAATGTTTTGAACTGTGCATCTGATAGGTTGGCTGTCTCTTTGTTGCTTAGTTGTATTTTTTCTGGAGCTTTGATCTGTTCTTTTATGTGGGCCATTATTTTTTGTATTGGCTCATCTGTTACATAGTAAGGGGCAGAGCCTTAGGTATGCACCAGGATGAGGCAACCTACATCGCTACATCGCTGTGTTGTGATGCTATATGTGCCAGAGGGTTCCAACCAGGAGCAATAGTGCTGGATCCACTCTCTGCTGGATTTCAGTCACTTCCCCAACTACCTACAAGGAAATTAGGCCCTCTGGTGCTGATTCCCATGTGGGTAGGTTTGTGTATGTTCTAGGACCCTATGGACCTCTCCAACAAACTCTCCTGTGAGGCTGGGAGTTTCTCATGCTGCCGCCTCAATACCCACCAGTGTTTTCAATCAGAGATTTGAGGCTTTATTTCCCCACACTGGAACTCTGGGTGTGAGGTCTGCCCCACTCCTCAGTTGTTCCTCCTGGTTTATCTGCATGTGAAAGTGGGACTGCCCATTCCACCAGCTGCCACCTCCCAGGGCCTGCCCACTGCTGCCTTGCCAGGAGTCCTCTCTGCCCTGCTGCCCATCTCTGCCCCTCCTACCATTCTGGTTGAATAGTTCTTCTTTAACTCCTTGGTTGGTGGACTTCCATAGAGTTGGATTCTCTGTTAGTTTTTTCTGTTTGTTTGTTTGTTTGTTTTTAAGTTTTTGTCCTTCTTTTGGTTGTGCGAGGAGGCACAGTGTGTCTACCTATGCCTCCATCTTGGCTGGAAATCTCTGTACCATAGTTTTTTGATCCATTCATTTACTGATGGGCACTTAGGTTGTTTCCAGTACTTGGCTATTGCAAATTGTGCTGCTATGAACATTGGGGTGCCTAGGTTCTTTTAGATTGGTGTTTCAGGGTTCCAGTGAAATTGCTGGGTCAAACATCAGTTCCATTTTTAGTTTTTTGAGAAAATTCCATACTGTTTTCCACCATGATTGCACCAATCTGCAATCCCACCAACAGTGCTCTAGGGTTTCCTTTTCTCTGCAACTTCACCAGCATTTGTTGTTTGTTGTTTGTTGCATTGTTTATGATGCCCATTCTGACTGGTGTGAAATGGTATCTCCTTGTGATTTTAATGTGCATCTCTCTGATCACTAGCAATACTGAACATCGTTTCATGTGTCTCTGGGCCCTCTGTATGTCCTCCTTGGAGAAGAGTATCCAAGTCATTTGCCCACTTTTTCATTAGGTTGCTTGTCTTCTTAGAGTGGGTTCGTGTGAGTTCTTTATATATTTTGGACGTCAAACCTTTATCTGAGGTATCATTGGCGAATGTTTTCCCATACAGTTGGCTCTCTTTTTATTTTAATACTGTTTCCTTTAGCTGTGCAGAAGCTTTTTATTTTGATGAGATCCCATTTGTTTATTCTCTCCTTTATTACCCTTGCTCTAGGGGACATATCAGTGAAAATATTGCTGTGTGGAATATCTGAGATTTTCCTGCCTGTCTTCTCCTCTAGGATTTTAATGGTGTTATGACTTATATTTAAATCTTTTATCCACCTTCAAATTTATTTTTGTGTATGGTTTAAGTTGGTGCTCAAGTATCATTTTTTTTGCATGTAGCTGTCCAGCTCTCCCAATACCATTTGTTGAAGAGGGTATTTTTACTCTATTTTATGCTTCTTCCCCTTTGTCAAATATTATTTGACCATAGAGACTTGGGCTTATTTCTGAGCTTTCTGTTCTGTTGCATTGGTCTATGTGTCTGCTCTTATGCCACTACCAGGCTGTTTTGATTACAGTAGCATTGTAATACAGTTTCATATCAGGTATTGTGATCTCTCCTACTTTAGCCTTCTTTCTCAACAATGCTGTGACTATTTGCGGTTTTTTATCATTCCATATACATTTTTGAATCTTTTGTTCTATATCTGTGGAATATGATATGGGTATTTTAATAGGTATTGCATTGAATCATTAAGTCACTTAGGGTGGTATGGACATTTTGATAATGTTAATTGTGAAAAAAAGGAGCCCACAGGCCCCCCCTGCCCACCACAGATAAGAATAAGTCTACCAAGACATGATCTGCTTGGGGAGGACAGGTGGTCGATCTCTCAAAGGAGAAGGGCCAGGAACCTCATCCTCAATGGGCTTTTATTGGGTTTAATTTTCATAGGAATACAGGGCATATATGTAAATCTCATCAGTCATTGTCAGGCAGTAAGGATCAAACAACAGATAACATTCAAACAACCATGAGGACTTATTTAGAATCAGGGTCAGATAGCTAAATGGCCATAAAACTTTGAAGAAACAAACTCATTTCATGCTTGGACCCTTATCATTTAAATTGAGCATACTAGCAAAGCATGTTTCATAGGATCTTATGCATTCTTTCTTAGGCCTGATCACCCTGGGGAACCTGCTCTTTCCAGCACAGGGTTGCACTCACCTCTATCATTGTTTCAGGTTTAAGTCAGGCAGGGGAAGTAAGGCAGCCAAGAGATTAGGAGACTTCTCACAGACAGAATGAGGACTCAAGCTATGTCAAAGCCAAGGGGTGAGGATCCATCACCTGCTTTTTCTATAGCCTCACAAGTCCTTCCCTGAGGGCTTCCTCATGACCTTGCCTGTCTTAGATCATCCCTCTCTTGAGGAAAGTTACCTGTCATTGGCTAACTGGTCAAGTACTCAGGGCCAACCAGGGTAAAATAAAAGGGGGCAGAGGTAACACCCCTACCAGGAAGATAAGCTTTGTCTCCTTAGTGGCTTATGGTCCCAAGGTCTCTCACTCAGCCTTAGCTATGGGGGGGGTTATAGTTTCTGAAACCAGGCCAGGCAGTTCCCAACACTTCTGAAATGTCCTTTTGTGAGTTATGCCAGTCCTCCTGTTGTGGTTGAATTTTTATTGTTTTGGCCCATCTATGTGTGGAATTGATCCTGTGGCTGGCTATTGGGATTGACCCTAAATATAATGTATGAGCTGCTGTGATGGGGTCAGCTCCACAAAACTGAATTTTTCCCAACAGAATCTTATGTCTGCTGATATAACCCCTTGTGTGTGTTGCTTGTTGAGTTAATTAAGATTTGCTCTGATGTGGTCTTAACCACTGGTTGTGTTGGTTGAGGCCACTTGGGAAGGTATCTGGTGTTGCTTGATGTTAGGCACTGCCAATGACAGTCCCTGAGCTACCTATTTGGAGTTACAAAGCAACCCACAGTTTGTGGCTGCCTCTGCTGGGCCTGGGTGTTCATGGGAGAGGCCCAGCTATGCACCAAGGCTGGTTTTTATCAGCCCCAAGCCCAGGGGTAGGTCAACAAAGGCCCAAGTCTCCCTGAGATCCACCTTCACCTTTTGGCTGCCTGTTAGGCTCAGTTACTGAAAGAGCTTCTGGCTATCCATGAGTTCCTTGAGGAATGCTCTCAGTGAGTCACCAGATTAATACAGATTCAAATTGGCACCAGTGCAACAATCTCAGGGTATACCAAGTATAGCTGCCACACAAAGTCTGTGTGCTGACAGACCTTTGTGGTGGGGAAGAGTGTCAGGGATTCATGAGGGTGAGACCAACAGCATTCATTATGCCCAAGCAGTCTAAGATTTGGCCATGTAAAAGGAGGGTTTTGCACAGGAAGGATGGCACTGGTCTGGCATGTGTGGGAAAAATATCTCCACCCAAGAGCCACACAACTCAGTTTTTTTTTAGAGTCTCTAGGACCTACTGGAGAGTCTTCTTCACTGGGAGACCAAGTGGGCCACAGCCTGCTGACAATACTGTGGAGCACAAGCTCAGCAAGGTGGGGCCACCAGGAGTCAGGAAGTTAGAGCTAGTGGTGGTCCCCTGTTGGGGCCAGTGGATCTCCCATGGGGGGCCAGGGCACCACTATTCTGGCTCATGGAGTACAAAACACAGCTTCTCAGGCACTCTCAAAACACATCATAGCTACTCTGACTTGTGGAAAGCATCCCTTGTGTGCATGCACAGCTTCTAAGATATATTGTAGGCAGGAGGGGAAGTGGTCTCTGTTCCAGAACCACACAACTTTGTCTCTGCTTCTTTCTAAGTTTGCCTTTAAGATCTCTTCTAGAAAGTGTATACTACAGGTTCAGGCAGCAGGCTCCTCCACAGGGCATGAGGTCAGCTGGGTGTTGAGTGCAGACCAGAAAGGTGAGCTTGTATAATCCACCCAGGCCGATGCAGTCAGCGGGGAACTGCTTGACCTAGGACAGATAGCATCTGTGGATGGTAAGGGAGAACACAATGACCCTGGTGGTTGTCTGTTCAGCTCTCCTCCTGGAGCCACACAACCCAGTCTATCTTCTCAAGATTCTAGTCTTCTCTGTGCCATCCTCACTCCACCAGAGCCCAGAATGAATAGCTGTGAATGATACTTTGTGTGCTGGCCCTTTAAGAAGGCACCTGGGTTTCTAGCAGACTTCTGTCTCTCCCTGAAAAACAGAATTCCCATTGATTTTTACAACCATACGTTATGTGGCCACCTCTTCCCAGCTCTGTTGCTCTGGACTGGGAAGCCTGGTGTGGGGTTGAGGCCCTATGTTCCTAGGAGGAAACCTTTGCAGCTGAGATATCCCTCCAGATTCTCAGCCACTGCAGGTGGGTATAGGGCCTGCCATTTTCACATCTCTGTCATTCCTACCAGTCTCAAGGCAGCTTATTCTGTAAATCCTTAGTTATAAGACTTCTGTTCAGCTCATCTTCAGTTGTTTTTTTTCAGGTTGATTATTCTATCATTTAGTTATAATTCTAGTTCAGGCCTGGGAGGAGGTGAGTGTAACTTCTACTTACTCTGCAACCATCTTCTTTCCCTCCAAAAAGAATAAAATCTTACCATATGCAACATGGATGGACCATGTGCAACATGGATGCAACATGGTTATTATATTTAGTGAAATATGTCAGAGAAAGACAAATACCACATGATTTCGCTTATATGTGGAATCTTAAAAATGAAATAAAAACAGATTCATGGATACAGAGAGTAAATTGATGGTTGCCAGATAAAAAGGGGTTTGGTGGACTGAGTGAAAAAGGTTAAGAGATTAAGAAGTATAAATTGGTAGTTACAAAATAGTCATAGGGATGTAAAGTACAGCACAGGGAATATAGTCAATAATATTGTAATAATAATGTATGGTGCCAGGTGGGCATTAAACTCATTAGTGGGGATCACTTTGTAAATTATATAAATGTCTAACTACTGTGTTGTACACCTAAAACTAATATAAAATAATATTGAATTTCACCCTGGCTGGCATAGCTCAGTGGATTGAGTGCGGGCTGCGAGCCAAAGCATCACAGGTTCGATTCCCAGTCAGGGCACATGCCTGGGTTGCAGGCCACAGCCCCCAGCAACCACACATTGATGTTTCTCTCTTTCTCTCTTTCTCCCTCCCTTCCCTCTCTAAAAATAAATAAATAAAATCTTAAAAAAAGATTACCTTAAAAAAATATTGAATTTCAACTACAATTGAAAAATAATATAAAATAAATTAAAGAAATTAAATATTAAGCAAGCCAAAACAATAAATAATTCACAGTTAATTATGAAATGTTAGGAAGTGCAATCAAACATGTTAGAGCTATGGATGTCAAAACCAAAAGCATCAACTGAAAAAATCTGGAAGAGGTTATCTGTGGGAAATGGACATTGTAGGGTGAGGGTGAGGGAGTGAGAAGCAGAGAAATGTTGCTGTTATAGCTATTTGAGTCTTTAAAAAATGTGCATGTAAAATTCATTATTTCTGATTTTAAATAAACACATTGTTGAAATACACCATAAGTTTAGGAGATACACAATCATATGGTCAATGCATTTTTCACCATATGAACATATCTATCATACAACAGCAACCAAATAAAGAAATAGACTTTTCCAGAAAGCCTCATTTGTGCCACCTCCCAGTCACCAACATCCTATCAAGGATAACCAATATCCTGATTTGTGACATCATAAATAAATATCCAATTTTTGAAATTTGTATAAATGAAATCATGTACATGTACTTTTTTTATTCTGGCCTAAATGTTAGTATGTTTGTAAGATTCATCCATTTTGTTATGTGTAACAAGTCTTACAATATTGCTGTACAACATTCAATTTAATGAAAACAAAATTAATGGACCTTTAGGCTATTTCCAGTTAGGTTATTGCACATTCTTGTACACGAATGCATATAATTTTGATTAAAGTAAAAATTACAAGGGAACAACATGGAGATATACATTTAAATAAGAAAAAGCAGGATATCATCATCTTCTATGTGCCAGGCAATTATCTAGGCACTGAGGTTTCAATGGTTAAGATAATTAAGCTTCTGCCTTCCACAGAGTTAGAGAGTAGGGGGGGAGGGGAGAGAGAGAAAAAAAGAGGAAATCTGCAACTACATGTCTGATGACTATTTTGAGCAGAATTGCAGTGATCTGGTCTAACATTGTGACATTTATGTTATGATCTGAAAGAAGAGGTTAACTGAGTGAAAATGAATGAGGAACTTGGAAGAATAGCCTTTCAAGGAGAAGGTACAGAACATACCAGAAGGCCTGAGGAGGTAAATAACAAACTATGTACAAAAAAAATGAAGCCTGGAGTGTCTAGAACACAAAGAATGAGAACAGTGCTGCGGGCCTCAACTGTGTTGAATACAGTTGATAGGCCAGGCAAACTAAGAACTGAAAGGAGCCCACTGGATTTAGGACTTTGAGGTCATTAGTGATTTTAACAATAGCATAGCAGAAGTCAGACTAGGGTGGGTTAGGACTAAGTAGAAGGTAAGGACATGAATATAAAAATAACTAGGAGAAAATATTTGAAAATAAAAAAATTATGTATTAAGTGAGGATGGGATTATGTATGTATTTTTTCAAACTTTCTTTTAGATCTATGATCTATCTATCTTTGTAAAGGAAAATTGAACTAACACATCAAAATTTAAAGATTTACATGAAGGTCAAAAGTTACTGTTTTTTTAGAGGGGTATGCATACCAATCTTAGCCTTTTGGGATTATTTGAATATCCTACACTGTAGAAATGACATACTTTAGTTATATCAGAGATACATTGTTTTTATAGTATAGTGAAAACATTGGTGAATGTGTTAATAATAAAGAAGGTAGGGCCTGGGGAATCCTTATTGTCATTTGCTAAACACACACACACCCACGCATACCACATTTTTAATACAAAACACATGGTGTAGTGAGGTCAGTCAATCTGATGATTCAACTTTGGCCAGGAATCAGAGACAGTTTTACAACTTCAAATGCCTTCATGCCACAAAATGGAAACAAAATGGAGCCATCAGAAACAAAGGAAAGTTTATATTTATGGAAATGGTTCCTTCTTTAGAGAATGCATACCTTTGACAGAAACACTGTCTACATATTTATTTATGCAAAACACTTTATTGAGAAGATGAAAGGTTTTATTTTATTTGAAAATCAAGGCATAAGTAATACAAGTGATAAGCAATACTTAGATAAAGATTAGTCTCTTCCTCATGAATTCTCATACCACTTGGAACACTATTTATTTTGTGGCTCCTACTGCTTGCTTTATTATATGTATATCTCTTTTGATTTACTAACTCATCTCTAATTTCCTTCAATGCCAGATCTTGCATAGAAAAGCAACTTAATAAATTCTACTTGAGGTATTCTTATGTACATTCATCCAGCATGGGATTGGACAAGAAGTAGAAACCTTTACTTTTACAACTGTGTTTGCTTTCCTCTTCAGACTTGCATTGGTTTTCCAGATCTTCTTTGGCTATTAAGTCAATGCTGTTACTGAACCTGCAGAAATCCAAGTGGTCTATATAGCATCAAACTTTGGTCTCAGGTCCTCTGAGTAATGAATAATAATTTTGTTCACAGGAATATTGGCCAAGATTTGAACCAACTGCTCATGTTATGTTTCTTTTCCAACTACTTTCATCAACAGCAGCTATGTCTTATAATTGATATCATAATTATAACATAAGCTTTTGTAATTAATTTGCTCATGCACCCTTTATTCCCCCAAAACAGTGGTTAATTATCCTTAATTTGCAATACATACCCTATTTTTTAATTTTATATTTAACATAATGAGATACAAAATAATTAATTCAGGGTCTTGCAAAAACAGAATTGCTGAGACAGGATTAGAACAAATTACTAATTCCCAGGTATTGGTATTGTATCAGCCATTCTTCTAATAGTCAAAGTCATCTATCTATGCATCATGCATTCATCCATTCACTGACTAATTAATTCAGACTAACTTTATCATGCTAGGCACTGTGCTTACCTCAATAGAAACAAAAATTATTGTTACTACTCTCGAAGAATTCACAATTTAGTTGATAAAAACACATGAGGAAACTGGAAGCTTTAAAAAAAGAGGAATAAATGAAATGATAGAAATGTGTTTTGCAAACACATCGGTAGCTTTCTGACATGTGAACTGACAACGGTTTTTATACCTTCTCTGAGACCAAACTTGTTTTCCTAAAACAACCAGTATGCCACCACCAACTGTCAGGTAGGAATTTTACACATAGAAACATTACAATTATTTGAGAACAGTTTTAGAATTGTTATATAACACTGTTTTTTTGAAGTTCATTCTTTTTTTCCCTTAAGCCATAGAAACTGTCCTTCAAAGGAAACTTTTCAGACATATAAACAAAGCAAATGTCAGTGAGCTGCCCCTGTACAAAGGCAGAACCAACAGGTTGGAACCCCATTCAACTGACTTTGTTTGAAGTTTTCATGAAATCCCAATAGCTGCTTGGAACACCATTAAAAAGCAATGAAGAAAAGTCCACACCCTTTCAAGTCTGAATATCAATGTGTCAAATTAGTCCAACTTTTCTCAACTGTGAAAATCAACCTAGGGTATAATTAATACCTGAATCAAACCTGGCTAACCTAAAAGTGAGCAGCCTGTGGGTAAGAATGCTCTACTTTATATATAAGCTTCAGCAAAACTTCTGTGAATCTTTAGGTTTATCAGTGGCATATGTTTTTTGTTCCCTTACATATAGAATATTCAGAACGCTTTCAGAGATTTTGAATCACATTGCCCCCCTTTCCTCAAAAACTGAGGAACTATTTTTGAAAATTAATCATGTAATGAATGGGATTGGAGATTTAGTGATTGGTAAGACAGATAACCCCTTCCCTAAAAAGAGTCACACACAGAAATAAATACTGCTAAGAAAGTTTGCATAATAGGTAGGCAAGAGTAAAACAACACATGTTCACTGTGGCCAGCATTTATGCAACTGTCTTATAACTCTATTGACTTGTATTACTAACTAAATGCCATTAGACTAAGGGAGACAAAAAATGAATGCTACCTTCACCCTCAGGAAGCTCACAAAACAATATATAACAAGGAAACAAAAAGCATACAAGTGCCAGGCCATTAAATGTCAAAGTGGATCACCATTATGGTTTCTAAGGAGAGTGAGATTGGAATACTTATTATAGTCAGGTGTGGAAAAGCCTGTATAACAGGGTTTTATTCTGGACCTGTTTGCATGGCTCATTAAGATGACAACTTTTTTTTAAACCAAAAGACTTCAGAAATTTTCTTTTCTTTGAGAGGGAGGTAGGGAAGGAGAAAGAAAGAAAGAGAGAGAGAGGGAGAGAGATATCAACTTATGATCTTTTCACTCAGATGTTTCTCTTGGAAATGACTTACTAATTGTCCTCCTCTGTCTTCTCCCTCCAGATAGGTTGCCATCCATCAGCTAATCATCCAGTCATGCTTTGGACTCCTCACTCACCCTCACTACCAACCCCACTCATATCTAATAAACCACCAAGTCTATTGATTCTGCTTATTAAATGTATTGAATATACCACTTCTCTCTGTCCTTCATGCCCTAGCACCCTACTTTTCTACACAGCACCTATAAGCATCATAATTAATTATCTGCATAATTTGTGTTTGTTCTTTCAAATAATTCCATCTACCACACTCCCCAACTCAACTGTAAGCTCCACAAGGCAATGGACTGTTTCTGCCATGATCACTACTGTATCCACAATACCTAGAGCAGAGTCTAATAAAGAGTGTGTGCTCAGTGAGGGGAAGAAGGGAGAAAATAAGTCAATCAAAAGTCAGTAATAATTAGGTCTTCCATTAAACTTTTTCATAATTGTGTGAGAACAAAATATAGATAGAAATGTATGTATTTTTTCTCACTATAAGACAGTATCATTATTTCACTGAAACAGTCAACTCCTGACATGTCAAATATTTAGGCTTACTCAATTTTATAAGAGATTAAAAATTAAGAAACAGTACAATGTATGTGTATATAATCACAACTATGTACATTTTAAAATCTTATAATTTTATTTATAAATTATATCTCAGTAAAGCTGAAATTTAATTTTTTAAAAATAAACAGAACAACATATCCCTTTAGGAATTCATATGGTACAGCAAGAGCACCCAGTTCACATTTTGAGTCTTTCAATTAATCTGTTGTTCTAAATAAACATTGTATGGCTTGTGAAACTGAATTTTCTATGTGCATGTGGCAGCCCTCCCAAACACTTAGCATTTGACTGTGGGTCCATTCTGGACATATATATGAGTGAATCAAAGTTTAACATCTGTGATATGCACTAAATATGTGATTTATCCTTACATTTATTTGATTCACCAGGAAATACAATAGGCTTTTATTTCCACTGTTGATTTGGGAACATGTCCTCTGCTTGTCAAGGTTATCTCAAAACATAGTCACAAGTTTTGTGCCAATAGAGCCAACATTTCCCAGATAAACACAATCCAAAGAAGAACTCAATTTCAACAATCTCTGTCAGGATGGAGGGGCTTCCATCTAACCTTTCTAAGAGTAGAACATCTGCTTTTATTTGGTAAACAGCAATGTTCCTTCTGCTTGCAGCAGAAAGCTGCATTTCACAAAACCCCAATGCCACTGGAGCATTCAACCTCCAGGCTGAATGATCTTTATTTGGTCCAACCCAGCAATTCCTACAAAGCAAAGTCAACCTCATTATGGCCTGTTCCATCTGCCTCTAGCCTTGGAAAAGGTTAAAATTTTGCAGAAGCTTAGTGAACCATGTTCTTCCCTGAGAAATAGAGATTTGTTACAGCTTTGCACAGAAATGAAACAAATGGAATTAAAACAGGGGTGGATACTCAGAATCACAAGATGTGGGTGAAGAGCTCTTATTAAGTTGACAACATAAATACTAATTCATTGAACTAACAGCAAGGATAGTTGCAGTCAGAGTTCTCCTCTACACAAATGAGTGGATGGTTTTTGAATAAATCATCAAACTACTCTGGGCCTCTGTCTCCATGCCTCTAAAATGGGAATAATAATTTATATTCCAACTTCCCTTCAGGACTGGTAAAAGAATGAGATGACTGGGAGAAAGCACTTTATAAC
>NW_025333511.1:0-55068 GCF_019186645.2 Phyllostomus hastatus | reverse complement strand
ATAAAAGATACAGCATGAAAGCAACAACCATAGGAAAGGTAGAATGGATACACTGGTAAACAAGTAGACTTTAAAGTGGGAGATCTTACTAAAGTCAAAGAAGAACATACAATAGGGTACCCCCCAAAACTGGAATTTATTTATTAAAAAATTGCATATTTATTCTTACATGTTTAAACTTCACTCACCTTCAAAGTACTACCTGTTTGATGCAGTTTGTCTATTGAGACTTTTTTCTACTGCTCAGAACAGTTTTTGAACTTGTCAATTTTGATGCCTTTTAGTGCATCTGCCATTTTTGTTGTTGTTGTTGTTTGTTTGTTTCACCTCTTCCCCATCAGCAAAATGGCAGGTGTCCTCATTAATCACTGATCATGAAATGGGCAAACTGATCGAAAGAGTCTTCAAAAAAAATTTTACTGAAGCTGAACTCAGCCTCTCACCAAAATACCAGCTGCTACACTAATACAGATGGGTCCCTACAACACTCACCTAGCAGGAGCCCACCCTATACTACAAGGGGCCCATCCTCCAGGAGATAATTCAGTTTTTCTTTAGGACCCCCTCGTATATGCACCTAATAACAAAACACTAAAAAATTGACAGGTATAATAATTGGAGACTTCAATATTCCATTTTCAACAATGGGTAGAACAACCAGACAGAAGAGTAACAAAGGGAGAGAAGGTCTGGATCACACTACAAACCAACCTGACCTAACCAGCACCTGCAGAACATTTCCCCCAACAATAACAAGATGCACTGTCTTCTCAAATGCACATGGAACAGTCTTCAGGGTAGACCATGTGGTGGGCAATAAAACAAGCATCAATACATATAAAAGAATAGAAATATTAAAAAATATATGTTTTCTAGCCCCAGTGGAATGAAATTAGAAGTCAAATGGGAAAAAATGTGTGAAGCAAATATTTAGAAATTAAACAACACATTCCTAAATAACCAATGGGTCAAGTAAGAAATCAAAAGGGAAATGAGAAAATACTTTGGTCCCCAGCAGGTATAGCTCAATAGGTTGAGCATGGGCCAGTGAACCAAAGGGTCGCCGGTTTGGTTCCGAGTTGGGGCACATGCCTGCATTGCAGGCCAGGTCCCCAGATTGCGGGGGGGGCGGGCAGGACAGGCAACCACACATTGATGTTTCTCTCCCTCTCTTTCTCTTTCCCTTCCCCTCTCGCTAAAAATAAATAAAATCTTTTTTAAGAAAAAGAAAATACTTGGATGAATAAAGATGAAGGCACAATATACTAAAACTTATGGGATACATGTGAAAGAGTGCTTAGAGGAAATGTTATAGCTGTAGATATCTACATTAAAAAACAAGTAAGGTTTTTTAAAACCAGTAATTTAACCTTGCACCTTGAGACACCAAGAAAGATGGCATCAATAAGATGGAATTCCAGGAGATACCAATTCATGCCTCCCCCACAAAAACAATAAATAAGCAGCAACAGACAAACAAAAATAGCTCAGAGAAAGTTCTGGAATACAACAAAAATGCAGCAAAAACCTGCAGAGTTCAAAAACCAAGAATGACCACATGAAAACTATAGGAAGCATTTTACTCTTGTTGTCCAACTTCCCAGTCCATAGCAGCTTGATGCCAGGAGGGATCCCCTCAGAAGAATTGTACTCCACATGGACAGGGAGAGCAGGAGAACCCTAGTAAGCCTCATCACTGTGGACATTTGCAGCCTTTGCTACAGCGGTCTCCCACAGTCTTCACCAAATGTGGTTCTATCTGACTGAGATACCTGGAGTTCGTCTCCTGGATTTGCTCCCCAGAGCTAAAACTGTTACTGTAGGGGGACCTGCCTTCAGGGACTCTAGTCACTGCTGTGTCCTACTCTCTGGGTTCAGGATACCACAGCCCCCCACCATACGTAGACCAGCATTGCTCCTGCTCTGCACCCCACTCAGGCCTCAGGGCATGACTTTGTTCCACTATCAGGAAAGCCTACAATTTCCCTCGAGCACCACCCACTGCCTTCGGTGACCTTTCTGAACCATCATTGTTGGCAGCCCTGCTGTTTCCCTGAGCTCTCACCCCACCTGTCCTGACATTTGGCTTTATTGGAGCACCACCTCATGTTGCTTTTGTCCACTGAATCCTTCCAAAGCCAGAATTAAGGTTTTGACCCACCATTCCCAGCCATGCAGCTACTGCACCCTGCCTATCCTCTTGGCTCAAACCACTGCTGTGCTTTGTCATCCCAGAACCCATGCTGCTGCTGTATTACCCACCCACCCCCACCCCTGAGCTGCTGGAGTCACTTCAGAAAGCCACTGAGATCCAGATCCCAGTTTAGTTGGAGATTCGCACACATCCACATCTTAGACACCAGTGTCACTGCCTCAAATGCACATCTGTACCTTGGGACCCAGGCACTGTGGCAGTTCTTCATGCACCTGGTTCCAGAACTCAGGCTCAGTTACAGAACACCATAGCAGATGCCAATAAGGATTCCTAGGCTAGAACTTCCATCCATGGACAAAAAAAAAAAAGTGGGGTATGAATAATCCAGCAACAATTGCCTCTGAGGACCGCAACAGCTCTACCTTCCATTGTCACCCACAAAACTTCTGAAGTCTTGGCCACAGACAACCAGTGCAGAGTGGTTGACACTGCACTAAGCAGACAGACCCACACGGGGACTTTCCACTGTGCTTCCCAAGGAACTAAGATGCTGCGTCCCACTCATCTGGCACCATCATAGCCAACACGACAGTCTTCTTTCCCTGCTGCAGCCAGTCTGAAAAGGCTGGCAGAGCCGACTGAGCCCTCAAATGTGCAGACGTCAATACAAAGCCACCAGAAACACACGAAAAAGCAAGAAAACATGACATCAACGAAGGAACACAATAGTTTTCCAGTAACTGAAACCAAAGAAATGGAGACCTGCAAGTTGTCTGAAAGTTATTTCAAAATAATTATTTTAAGGAAGTGAGAGTCAACACAGACAAAGCAACTCGGGTAAACAATACATGAATCCAATTAAAAGTTCAACAAGAAAATAGAAATCATTAAAATAAAAAGCAGTAAATAAAACTTCTGGAGCTGAAAAATACAATCAATAAAACAAAAAAATGCAACAAGAGAGCCTCAACATCAGGCTCACCCTGGCAGTGTTAGCGGACAGGCACTGCCCAGGAGCCGGTCTGCCTCGGGCCGGTGGGTCGTGTGTGGGTTCTTGACTTCATGAAGGAAAGATTTCACAACCCGAATCCAGGTGAGTTTGAGAATATATTTATTAAAGCTGGGTACAGTGTAACGAAGGAAGGACTTAGGGCAGAAGAAGTAACAAGAGAAGGTGTAGGCAGGCTACTTTGGCTCCCTAGAAAGTTGAAGGAAAGGAGCGAGCTAAGGCGGGGCTGCTGTTACCTCACTGGGAAGTCGGAGAAAATGGGGGCCCTGGAGACAGGATCAGGTGGTAAGCCCAGGTCAACCTACTGCTACCCCTGCTCCCCTGGCTGCAAGTCTCCTTGGGACCCTTAGCGTTTAGGAAGAAATAAAAAGTTCATGCCTGAGAAGGGGCATGAGCATGTTACTGTGGTGTCAAACTCATTTTGACTGGGGGCCACATCAGCCTTGAGGTTGCCTTCAAAGAGCCAAATGTAATTTTAGGACTGTATAATGTAACTACTTAACAGTTAAGCAAGAACTCAGTGCTGCCGCTGGGTAGAAACAAGGTGCTGGTCCAGATAAAACAAGGTAGAGGGCCGGATTCAGCCTGCAGGCCTTGCGCCTGTGCTCTAGGGTGAGCCTGCACTGCATCTTTGTTCTGAGAGCTTTTTATCATTTTCTTTCTGGTGTATGGGACGATGCTCCAACCAACTGAGTCACCCAGCGAGAGCTACATACTATTTTTTTAAATAAGTTTTCTGTCCTTTTCTCTGTCTTTCATTTCTCTCAGATTCCTATAATACTGATAATATGTTTTTTATGGTACCCATAATAGACTTTTTTTACCCTTATTCATTTAAAGCTCTTTATTCTCCTGTGACTGCATAAAATTAAGAGACCTGTCTTTATGTTTACAGATTCTTTTTCCTGCTGAGGCAGGATAGTAAGAAGCTAGGAAAATTCCTGGGCAAGTTGAATGGGGAAACTGATACACAGGAATCAAACAAGGCCAAACAGTCTGTGCAACTTGAAGCCAGCTGGTAAATCGCAAAAACTTATCTCTCTTAACCATGGACACTTGAGAGTGTGCGGTTTGTACCTCTCCTCCCTAACCAGAGAATACATAGCTTAAATCTTGCTGGCCTGGGAAATAAAGAACAAAGACCCAACTAATGTTATATGTGTCAAGGACAAATGAAGCTAGGGAAATAAATAACAAAAACTCCATTAAAAGCCAGACAGACCCAAGATGAAAGTAAAACAGTAAAACAGACCAAATAATATCCCCAACACCCCATGTGCTCATTATGACATATCAGTATATTCAAAATGCAATAAAAAACTAACGAAAGTTCTGCTAAAACTCTCTTCTAAGATTCTCACCCTCTGTCTCTCTCTGTCTCTGCCTCTCTCTCCATCCCCTCTTTCTCAAAACAATTTTAAAAATATCCTCAGGTGAGAATTAAAAATAATAACTCAAATTTATTTTTTTAAATGGAAAGACAGAAAGCAATGCTATATAAAGCCATTCCATCCCCGATCAGAGTGGACTGGAATTGTTCGAGGACAGACTAGGTTGTGTGGCTCCAGTGAGAGAACTGACAGCACAGCCACCAGGGTCTCTGTGCTGAGTCCCTCTCCTGCACCGCACACAGGCTCCATCTTTCTTGGGTCGAGCCCCTGCATACTGAATCAGCCTGGATGAATGCACTAGCCCAATCGTCCTGACTCGGTATCACCACACTCTGCCAAGCTCACACCTTGTGCAGAAGTCTACTGTTCAGCCTGGGGTATAGACTTTCTTAAAGGTCTCTAGAGGGAGAACTTAGGAGGAGTCAAAGACAGTTCTGTGGTTCTGGGGTAGGACCATTTCCCCTTCCCTGGCATGTGCCCTAGTCTACCAGAGAAGTGGCACCTGGCTACTCCCACCAACCCTTCCAGTGAGCCAGAGCAGTGGTGCCCTGCCTATGGAGAACCAATAGCTCTACCTTCCTAACTCCCAGTGACCCTGCCCTGCTGAGCTGGCACTCTGCAGTATGGGTCCCTCAGTATAGAATTTTTGGGGAGACTCTCAAGGAGGTCTGGGCAGACTATGGGAAAGACTGAGTTGTGTGGTTTCTAAGAGGTTTTCATTTCTCCCTCATACTCTTGACCAGCAGCACCACTACTGTGCAGAGACCTCCCTTCACAGGGCCAAATATTGCCCTTCCTGGGCCTGATAAACTCTGGCCTCACCCTGACCTGAGACGTCTCCACTACACAAAGGTCTGGAGGCACCCACAGTCTGGTGGCTGGCCTTAGTGTTCCCTGGGTCTATTGCTGGCTGGTCCGGACCCAGCACTGGCACTGAGTTTGAATCTGTATTAATCTGCTGAACACCACTTGCCCCAAACTATCTCACACAACTCTTGTACTGCCAGAAGCTCTTTTAGTCATTGAATCTAACAGGCAGTTGACATATGAAAAAGGATTACAGGATAACTTGGGCTTTTTGCTGAACTTCTACCAGACTTTGTGCTGGTGGAAGCTGGCCTTGGTGTGCAGCTTGGTCCCTCCCACACCTCCCAGAGCCCAGGGCAGCTGACACAAACTGTGGATCACTTTGTACCTCTAAAGAGGCAGCCCAGGACCAGTCACAGGGAGCACCTGACACTGACCAACACCAGGGTTTCCCAAAGTGGCTGCACAACCAAACACTGTGTGGGAGAATTCAAAACACATCAGAGAACAACCAAAGGGAGGTCTCAGCTCGCATCAGACTCTGCTGAGCAAATTTCATTTTGTGGGGTCAGCCCCCTCACAGCAGCTCATATATTACAAGTGGGGTTGACCCTCACAGTTAGCCAACCAGAGGGGCAAGCCCAAACACAAAAAAGCCAACAGCAATCCTAGACTCAATTACAAGAGGACAATTCACATAACACACTCAAGGGACATTTCTGGAGCACCCAACTCAGATCATCAGGGAGACAGTGCCACTGAGCCCCACATGGCAACTACTACATAAGGCATCATACCAAGACAGGGAAGCATAACAGATCTACCTAATGCACAGTAACAAACACAGGGAGGCAGCAAAAATGCCCAAAGGAAAAAAATGCCCAAAATATAAAAACAGGAGATGTCCCCAGAAAAAGATCTAAGTAAAATGCAAGCAAGCAAGTTACCAGATAGAGCTCAAAAAAAAAAAAAATGGTTATGAGGATGTTCAAGGAACACAGGGGAAGAATGGATTAATTCAGTGAGAACTCAAACAAAAGGACAGAAAACATAAAAAAGACAGAAAAAAGCCAAAAATGGAGAATAATGTATTTGAAATGAAGAATATGCTAGAAGAAGATTAAATGAAGCAGAGGATCAAATCAGCCATCTGGAAGACAAAGTAGCAGAAAACACCCAATTACAGCAGCAAAAAGAAAAAATAATTCTTAAAAAAAAAAGATAGCCTAAAGAACCTCTGGGACAATATCAAGCTTAACAATATCCACATCATAGAGGTGCCAGAGGACAAAAAACAAAGCGAGTGATCAAGAACCTATTTGAAGAAATAATGGCTGAAAACTTCCCTAATCTGGTTAAGGAAAAAGACACACAAGTCCAGAAAGCATAGAAAGTCCCATTCAAGATGAACTCAAAGAGGCCCACATTATGATACATCATAATTAACATGGCAAAATAAAGACAAAGAGAGGATTTTATTTATTTATTTTTATTGTTCAGTTACAGTTGTCCCCATTTTCCCTCATTACTCTCCTCCATCCTACCCACTCCCACCTCCCACACTGAGTCCTCCCTTTGCCATTGTCTTTGTTCATGGGTCTTTTATACAGGTTCCTTGACTTGACCCTTCCCCTTCTTTCTTCTGTTATCCCCCTCTCCCTCCTCTCTGGTCACTGTCAGTTTGTTCTTTTATTTCCATGTCTCTGGTTCTATTTTGCTTGCTTGTTTGTTTGCTGACTAGGTTCCACTAATAAGTGAGATCATATGGTATTTGTCTTTTACCACCTGGCTTACTTCACTTAGCATAATGCTCTCCAGATCCATCCATCTTCTTTCTGCCACATAGCATTCCATTGTGTAAATGTATCCCAGTTTTTTGATCCACTCATTTACTGATGGGCACTTAGGCTGTACCCTAAGAATCCTGAAACACCAATTCAAAAGATCCTATGCACCCCAATGTTCACAGCAGCACAATTTACAATAGCCAAAGAGAGAATTTAAAAGAAGCAAGGGATAGACAGTTATTTCCAGGAAAGCTGCCAAGAGTCTCTCAGATGATTTCTCAACAGAAACACTTCAGGCCAGAAGGGCTTGGGATGAAATATTCAAAGTGATAAAAAGCAAAGATCTACAACCAAGAGTAATTTACCTAGCAAGGCTATCATTTAAAATTGAAGGAGAAATAAGAAGTTTCCCAGACAGAAAAAGCTAAAGGAATTCATTAGCACCAAACTAGTATTACAGGAAATGTTAAAGAGTCTTCTCTATGAAGAAAGAAGAACATAGTTATAAAGATTAAATGGTGAGAAATATGTTCCTTTCAATAACCACTTTAAATGCAAATGTATTAAATGTTCTCCCCAAAAGACATAAAATAACAGAATGAATAATAAAATGAGACCCATATAGATACTGTCCACAAGGGACCCACCTGAGAATGAATGATAAGCACAGACTGAAAGTAAAGGGATAGAAAAGATATTTCAAGTAAATGGGAAAAAACATCTGGGATAGAAATATTTATATCAGACAAAATAGACTTTAAAACAAGTCTATACTTTGAGAATAAAGGGATAAAAATTGGGACAACTATAATAGAATAACAATAAAATATTTAATTAAAAGACTGGGGCTATAAAAAGGACACTGGATAATGATAAAAGGATCAATGCAACAGAATACAATTCTTGCAAACATTTATGCACTTAACAGAAACACTTTAATATATAAAGTAAATCTTAATAACTGTAAAAGAAGAGATTGACAGTGATACAGTCTCGGTAGGGGATTTTAACACACCATCAGTGGACAGATCCTCCAACCTCAGAATTAACAAGGAAACAGCAACCTTAAGTGACACACCATACCAGATTAATTTAACTGATATTTTCAGAACATGTCACACCAGAGCAGCAGAATATACATTCTTTTCAAGTGCTCTTGGAACATTTTCTAAGCTAGACCATGTGTTAGAACACAGAACAAGTTTCAATAAATTTAAGATTGAAATCATGTCAAGCATTTTCTCCAAGCACAATGGTATGAAACTAGAAATCAATTACCAAAAAACTGAAAAACATCCTACTAAACAAGGAATGGGTTAACAATTAGATCAGGGGAAAAAAATGTTACCCAGAGACAATGAAAATAAACACACAACCCAAAATCTATGAAACACAGTGAAAGCTGTCCTGATAAGGAAGTTCATAGCATTACAGGCCTACTTCAGGAAGCAAGAAAAATCTCAAATAAACGATCTAACTCTACATGTAAAAGGACTATAAAAATAACAATGAATAAAGCCCAGGGTAAGTAGAAGGAAGAGAATAAGAAGATCAGAGTAGAAATAAGTGATACAGAGAACAACAACAACAACAAAAAGATCAATATAACCAAGAGCTAGTTCCTTGAAGATAAACAACATTGACAAACCTTTAACCAGACTCATCAAGAAAGAAAGAGAGAGGACCCAAATAAATGAAATCAGAAATGGAAGGGGAGAAGTAACAACTGACATAACAGAATACAAAGAATTGTAAGAAATTACTATGAACAGTCATATGCCAACAAATTGGACAACCTAAGCAAAATGAACAAATTCCGAGAAACATACAATCTTCCAAAACCGAATCAGGAAGAATAGGAAAACCTGAATAGACTAATTACAACTAATAAAATTGAAGGAGTAATTAAAAAACTCCCAGCTAAAAAAGTCCAGGACTAGATGCCTTCACAAGCAAATTTTGACAAACATTTAAAGAACTAACACCAGTCCTTGTAACTATTCTAAAAAATCAGGAAAGGGGAAAACTCTCAAACTCTTTTAATGAGGCCAGAATTGTCCTAATTCTAAAACCAGATAAAGACACTACAAAGAAAGAAAATTATAGGCCAATATTCCTGATGAACACAGATGCCAAAATCCTCAATGAAATATTAGCAAACTGGATCCAGCAATACACTAAAAAGATCATACACCATGATCAAGTAGGATTTATCCCAGGAGTACAGGTTGGTACAATATTCACCAATTAATTAATGTGATACGTCACAGAAACAAAATGAAAGACAAAAATCACATGATCACATCAGTAGGTGCAGAGAAAGCATGTGATAAAATCCCAAACTCATTTATGATAAAAACTCTCAGCAAAGTAGGAATAGAGAGCTCACACCTCAACATAATAAAGGCCATATGTGACAAACCCAGAGCTACCATTTTACTCAATGGGGAAAAACTGAAAGTGTGTTTCCCAAGATCAGGAACAAGATATAGATGTCTGCTTACAACATAGTACTGGAAGTTCCAGCCACAGCAATCAGACAAGAGAAGGGATCAAGTCATCCAAATTGGAAATAAAGAAGTAAAGCCCTCATTTGCAGATGACCTGATGCTCTATATAGAGAACCTTAACAACTCTACAAAAACTTCTAGAACTGGTAAATGAATTCAGTAAAGTAGCAGAATACAAAATATTCAGAAATCATTTGAATTTTTATATATCAATAATGATCTATCAGAAAGGGAAACTAAGAAGACAATCCCATTTGCAATTACACCAAAAAAAGTAAATTAATTAAATACCTAGGAATAAATCTAACCAAGGAAGAAAAGACCTGTACTCAAAAAATTATAAGGCACTGAAGAAAGCAAAGAAGATACAAATAAATGGAAGTGTATATTGTGTTGTTGGATAAGCAGAATTAATGTCATTAAAATGTCCATACTACCCAAAATAATCTATAGATCCAGTGCAAATCCCTGTCAAAGTACCAATGGCATATTTCTCAGAACTAGAACAAGTAATCTAAAAATTTATATAGAATGACAACAACAACAACAACAACAACAAAACCAATAGCCACATGAGAAAGAAGAATGAAGTGGGTACCTATATGAAATAGAATATTACTTGGCCATAAAAATGAAATCTTATTATTTGGAACACAATGGATGGACCTAGATGGTATTATGCTAAGTGAAATAAGTCAGACAGATATAGATAAACACCATTTGATTTCACTTATGTGTTGAATATAAAGAATAAAACAAACAAAAGAGAAATAGACTCACAGGAACAGAAAAAAACTGATGTTTGCCAGATGAGAGAGAGGTTGAGGGCTGGGTGGAAGGGTGAAAGCACTAAGAGGTACATGTGAAAGGATGCTCAGCATCACTAGCCAGCAGAGAGATGCAAATTAAAACCACAATGAGATACCACTACACACTGGTCAGAATGGCCATCATAAACAAACCAACTAAGAACAAGTGCTGATGAGGTTGTAAAAAAAAGGGAACCCTAGTACACTATCAGTGGGAATGCAAACTGGTACAACCACTATGGAAAACAGTATGGAATTTCCTCAGAAAACTAAAGATGGAACTGCATTTTGACCTGGTAATTCCACTGCTGGGATTATACCCTAAGAATCCTGAAACACCAATTCAAAAGATGATCCTGTGCACCTCAATGTTCATAGCAGCACAATTTACAATAGCCAAGTCCTGGAAATAGCCTAAATGTTCATCAGTAAATGAGTGGATCAAAAACTGTGGTACATTTACACAATGGAATATTAGGCAGCAGAAAGAAGGAGCTCCTACCCTTTGCAATAGAATGGATGGACTGGAGAGCATTATGCTAAGTGAAGTGAGCCAAGCAATGAAAGACAAATACCATATTATCTCACCTATTAGTGGAACCTAATCATCAAAACAAACAAGCAAGCAAAATAGAACCAGAGACATGGAAATAAAGAACAATCTGACAGTAACTAGAAGGGAGCTGGGAGGGCAATAACAGGGGAAAGAAGAGAAAGGGTCAAGTCAAGGAACCTGTGTAAAGGACCCATGGACAAGGACAATGGGGGAGGGAGGACTGAATGTGGGAGGTGGGGGGTGGGTAGGGCAGGGAAGAGTAATGGGGTAGAAATGGGGACAACTGTAATTGAACAATAATAAGGAAATGAGAAAAAATAAAAAATAAAAAGATGTGGATTCTAGAAAGAGTTGAACTCATAGAAGCATGGTGGTTGCCAAAGACTGGGGTGTGGGGGAGAGGGAAATGTTGGTCCAAGGGTACAAAGTTTCAATTACTGCAGGTGACTAACTTGTAGAGATCTAATGTACAGAATGGTGACTACAGTTAATAGTACTGTATTGTACACTTGAAATTTATTAAGAGAGTAATTGTCTAAGTTTTCTCACCAAAAAAAATAAGTAAATAACAGGCACCTATGTAAGGTAAGGGATGTGTTAATTAGCTCGTGAAAACGATTTCACAATGTATACATATTTTCAAATATCACATTGTACACCTTAAATATATACAATTTTCATTTGTATATTATACCTCAATAAAGCTGGAAAATTTTTTCAAAAAGCTAATTATCTGCTCATTATCAAATTTGTAAATAAGAGAGTGGTATTGGTATAGGGACAGACATATAGACAAAAGAACAGCAAAGGGCCTAGAACCAATTCATTTATATATGGAAATATTATATACTTTAGAGTTGTCTTTGGAATCCACTTAGGAAAACAGTGTAGTTTTTAAAAAGTTATCCTGCAACAGTTGGTCTTCCAAAGGGAAGACTTAACATTGGATCTGTGCCATACAACATCCACAAAAATCAATTCCATGTAGAAAAATACTTAAATGTGAATGAGAAAATTTTTTAACCTTCAGGAGAAATTTTAGAAGATTATCTTTATGCACTTAGGTAGAAAAACATTTCTTAACAGGGCTACAATAGCAAAAACATTTAAAAATATTAATAAATTTACTTCATTACACAGTTCTCAACATTATATTAATTCTAAGATACTTTAAAAATATGTCACAAATTAAGGAAAATAAATTTTAATGCAAAACCCAATATAGGAAATTGAGATTGTAAAGACTAAAACCTAAATTCTATAAGCTTATTTCTAGCTATGTGTATTTTATATTTATAAAAATGTAAAAGAACTTAATGTCACCGGGCATGGCATGGAGCTAGATTATGAAGAAGAAAAAAAAAAGACAGCAGATCAACACATAGGAAAGATTCCCAACCTTATTAGTAAACAGGAAAATGCATTTTAAAACCACCAAAGGTACCATTTAATACTCAATAGATGAATAAGTCTAAAACCAAGGATTGGCGGGAAAGTTTATGAGTGGGAATAATTATACACGGACAGTAGGGGTGTGCATTTATATACTTAGTTATATCTAGTTAACTGCAAATACACACACAGTGCACAGCAATTCTAGTCGTGAGCATGTGCTTTAAGGGAACATTCTACATGTGTACCTGGAGGCACACACAGCGATGTTCACAGAGGCACAGATCATAATAGCAAACAGTAAAGTCAGTCAGGGGAAAGGTTTTCAGAAACATTCTGAGGATATCTTCACCATTCACCGGGGACACAGAGTCTTCATGTGAAGAAGGCATTGCAATCAAAATGCTCAGAGTGGATGAAGGCAAAGTGCCTTTCAATAAATCTCTTGACACAACGCAGCTGATCTCCCCATGACCAACCCCCAAAGCCAGCCTCTTTCTTCATTTTCCCCAAGGGATAGTGAGAACCCCTGTATTAAGGAACCATCAGTAACTGAGATAACTAGCAAATAAATTTATCCGTGGCCAGGGTGGTCTTCAGACCTGCAGACTCTCCAGTTGATGGGAAGATCGGTAAATAGAGAAGGTAACAGAGATGCTTCCTGTCAGCATTGAAGTGTCAGAAAGGGTTTCTAGTCTTCAATTAAAACTTAGGTATAGGACGTGTGCTGGAAAGAAAAGATTTATAAGCTTACTGGATGATGCTTCAGTGAGACAGAGAATGATAAAATAAACTATAAGAGAAAATCCCAGAGAGCTAAATTTGAGCATTTTATGGTACTTATCTCATTATAAATTCCTTAATTTTTCATATATCTTGATTCAGCACTAGTGTGAATGAGCAGTGAGACATGTTCTGTGTCACTGGTAAATTTACATAGCATGTACATAACTTTTTTCTGATACTCAAGTTACCACTTGAGTCAATAGCTGTATGAACTAACTTCACCCAAATTATCAGTGGCCACATTTAGCAAGCTCCATCATGCAAAACAAATTAGGGCTGATTTATTGGATTTCCCATTGGACAGGGAGAAGAGAGAGGAGGGCCCTGGATAGTTCAGCCCAGGCCCTGAAGGACTCACTGTTCCAGGAAATACACCTGTGCCCTTACTGATAGCTCAGCACATGCCCAGGGCTTGAGGACTGGCCTCCAGTGGGGGGCCCTTTCACTGCCTAGCCCCCGAGCTGACAGTCAGCATGGCTCCAAGCTCTGATCAAGTGTGGACTCCACAGATGCAGCCCCTGGTTAATGCATTGCTCACCATTGGGCCCAGTGTCTTAAAAACATTGAGGCCATGGTGCTTATTGTCTCTCTGGCCCGGAGCTAGACACTATTATCAGTCTCATATCAAACAATTTTAGCTCCTTCTTACTATAGTGGGTTTCCCAAATGCTTATTTTCTTTTGGGGAAATGTCTACAAATTAGTTACGAATATGTTAGATTCAGATACCTAGACAGCATTCTCTACAATCTAGTGTCGCATTAAAAACTGCCTGCAGGTTGAAAGTATTAACCTACACTTCTTTGATATCCTTACTTATAGATTATCTTTGTACTTTTGTTCTTCTCATTTTGTGTTATGGTTGTTGGAGGATTGGCCAAAACTACATTGCTATTTAAAATTGATATTGAGAGAAACTAGTAACACCTTTGATGCTTGCAGGCAGGAAGGAGCTATCTGGGCAGGGGATGTGGATACTAAACCGTGGTTGTGTGAGGAGGAAGGATGATGACATAAATCTTTGCATAAACCAAACTTACATCAAACTATGACGTATCATGAAATACTTTTCCTTCCAGCTAATCAGACAACAGAGTGAAGGCACATCTCTTGTCTCCAGCAGACTGACCTGCAGGTAGGCATACCCCATGTTGGGTATGTGGGGGGCACAGAAATTCCATTAGCTTCACAATTCAGCGAAATGTGTATATGGAGCATTTGTGTACACAGTGCTGTGTGGAGTGTCTGAAGTCACCTGCTCATGCCAACCCCACCCTGTCTATTCTCTGCTTGTCTTCCCCTCCCCCAGCCTCCCTGGTCCCCCTGGGATAATGGTCACAAAATTTCCAATCTCAGTGGAGCTCTCAAGCCTACCTTTCAATCCTTTTACATCTTTAGTCATTTCTACTTCTCATATCCTGGAATCCGAAGTGTTCTTTTTTAACCACTCACTTCATAGACTAAAGTAATGGTTACATTGTCTCACAGATAAAGAGGAAAGACACAAACATTCCCCAACTCTGATGAGCCTTAAATTCTGACCCCATGAACCCTGTGGTACTCAAGTGAACAGAGAGAGAAGTGCACTAGTGAGGTCACACTCTTTTCCCTGTGAAAGGGAACTTTCAGAAGAAACATCCAGTCTGAAGTTCAAACACAGCCACTGGTGTTAGAAGAGCTGGGTTGGATGCAAGTACCGACTTTTCAGCCCCATTTCACAATGGTCTCAGCTCAGGGACATTTCTTTTGGTTTGAATGAATCTGGAAAGTTTTGTTATCCTCGAAGTATTTGAACTTGAAAGATTTCTAGTAAGTCTGACTGAATAAAATTTCAGACTGCTCAGCTGATCATGAAGACTCCAAAGCGTATCACCTCTTTAATCATCCAGATAAGTTATTCTGGACCTGACCAGGGGTGTTCAGCCAGCACACACGTGCGTGGATTAGACGCTGTCAGGTACGAGAAACAAAGAATGAGGAAGCGCTCTTTTCCATCCAGTTCTCAGAGGAAGGCTTAGTCAGCTGCAGAAATGCAGCTTTCCACCTCAGGGCTCACCCTCGAGAAACACTGCCAGGTGAAGGCAGTGGAAGGTGTGCTGACTGCTTCCCTTGCGATGATTTCATTAGAAGAAGTGAGTGGTATCGCCAGTGGTCCAGTGCCCATTAGGGGAAGTGTGGCATCAGCTGCCCTTTGGGCTGCAGTGAAGCACAGACGCCCCTCTAGCACATCCGAGGGGAGGCTGCCTGGGTTTCAATTCTGGCTGCACCTCTTCCAAATGCTGTAGACTTGGGCAAGGATATAAGTCCTCCTTGTTTCAATTTTCTAACTGGTAAAATGGGGAGGAGAAGTAATAATAACATACCTACCTCAGGGTATTGAAATAAAAATTAAAAGCACTTAGAAGAGTGTCTGGGATGTAGTAAGCACTCAAGAGATATTAGTCTTTATTATTATTATCTTTATTATAAATTATCCTTGTGGATAGTGGGTAACCTGGCAATCTGTCTTTGTTTTCTCACCAGGCTGGCTGATAAAGATCCGATATACCTGGGGAGAAAGTCTCAAGTTCAAAAACCAAAAGAAACCCAGCTTTCTTCATGTTGGGTGGGGATGGGGAGGAGGGAAGGAAACCAAGAGGAACAGCCAATTTTGCTCTAGGCTTAGATGCTGGTCTACCCATCTCTGGGAAACTAACCAGCTCCCAAACATCTGGGCAAACAGCTGGGTCCCTCCCCTCACCCTCATCCTGATTTCTTTTCTACCTTTTATTTTACACATCCCAGAATTTATTGGTTAACTCTGAAATTGCAAAAATCAGGTTCACACCTATAGGTCAAATGCATAGTTGATTTGGGGATTTATTGGCAGTTTGGTAACCAGAACCTTGGCAACGACATATCTGACACACACTTGGGACTGAGTGGACATAAAGAAATAAAGTATTTCCTGCATTTCCAGAAGTGGAAACACTTTAAGATGTTGTTTATAGTTATCATTTTCCTGCAGACCTGTGGGTGTGAGTTCACCCTTGGTTTAAGTTCCAACACTTGATTGTGACCTGGATCACATAATGGTGATGTGTGTTCCTCATCTGATTGCTGAGCCTTCACTTCCCTGTGCACACGGAACATCTCCTACACTGAGGAGCAGAGCCACATTGTAAGTGCCAACTGCACATCCTCAACCAATCCCCAACTCCACAACCCAGGCCTCTCTAGCCAGGCTTTGGAGACAAACAACTTTTGTGGAAGCCGGGTTAATGTAAAACCAAAGTAAGATATTGGGTACTTTTCTTCTGGGCAAATTAAAACTATGTGGGTGGCAGCATCATTTGTCTCTGGCAGACTAAACCATAGAGGGCTATAAGAAAAAATATTTAGTTATAGGGAAGAAAAAAGTATCTACTAATGAATATATATATGTGTGTGTAACTCTGTATATACATATACACACACATATATATACACACACATTTAACAAAGAATAGAAAGAATTAACAGAGAAAATATTACACAACTTTTCTGAGTCAACAAAAGGAGATAAAAAAGGGGAGCAGAGTACAATATTCCCAGAGAGGTATGTAGTATAAAGATTTGATGCAGTTTCAATCAAAATCTACATGGAATTCTAAAAATTGATATTGTGTTTCCAAAAGCTAATATGAAGTGTAATTATACATACAAGCCTGCCACTGTACTGAACAATTTTTAAAAAATAATCAGTTTTCTTCTCCACTGTACAAGGGGAGGCCAAAAAATTGAATTTATATAAAAATTGTGTATGTATTCTTACATGTTTAAACTTCAGTCACCTTCAAAGTACTCTCCATTTTGATGCAATGTACCTGTTGAGACTTTTTTCCACTGCTCAAAACAGTTTTTAAACTCATTCATTTTGATACCTTTTAGTGCTTCTGCCATTTTTTGTTTCACCTCTTCCACATTATCAAAACGTTTCCCTTTGAGGAGATTTTTCATCCAGGGAAACCATAAAAGTCATGCAGAGTGAGACTGGGTGAATAGGGAGGGTGGGGCATGGGGGTCATGCTGTTTTTTGGTCAAAAACAGCTGAACACTCAGCAAGTGTAGGCAGGTGCACTTATAAATCACCCATCATGAAATGGGCAAATGTGCTCAAAGAGTCTTCAAAAAAATTCACTGAAGCCAAAGGCAACCTCTCACAACAACACCAGCTGGTACACTGTCATGGATGGGTTCCTAGAACACTCACCTACTGGGGAAGCCTATACTACAAAGGGCCCACCCTTCGGAAGATAGTCCAGGTTATTTTGGGTTACCCCGCACAGCTTCATTTTCAAATATGCTGTTTCTTTTCTGGGAGCTGATTTTTCTTCTTATATTGACATGATTTATTCCATAATCTCTGATGACAATATTATTAATTATAGTTTTGGTGTAAAGAGCTAAATTCTAGAGACAGGTTCAGGACACGAGGGAAGAGGAACAGGCACCTCTACAGTGGCTTTGCAGCTGCCTTTCTCTGCTCAACACCCCCCACCACCACATCATGCACACAAAGAGCATCAGCTAAATTATAATTTACTGGGAAAGATCATTTGCAGAAGTGGCATTTAAGTGGACCAGCCATGTGACATTGAACATGGTCTCTCCAGCCAATGAGATCCAGGTACAGGACAGCATCACTTGTCTCCAGAAAACTAAGCCATCAAGAAAACTCACAGGAAAAGAGATACTATGTATAGAGATACCAACAAAACAATAGAAAAGAAAAAAAGAATATGATATAAACTTACTAATGTGTTTAATGTAACATGAAAAGCTGATATCACATGAAATTCTAAAATTAACAATGTGATTCTAAAACACATGTGAAATCATGAGTAGGCAAGACTAATGAAAAATACTTTTTTCTTTTACCAAACTTACTACTTGGTTTATAATTACTCTTTTGCCAAGCATGCTGTTTAATTTTCAAGTGTTTTCTTTTTTAAGCATGAAGTTCATTTTCTTATAAAGACAATAAACTCCAATATTTCTATAGTTTGGGAGGGTGGGGTATTTCCTAAAGTCAGCATTTGGAATGGACACACAAACACAGTTCATTCTCTGGTCCTACACTCCCTGCCAGTAAAAACAAAGGCAGGCTTCATGGTATCTGCATTCCCCATGGAAGTGACCTGGACACTCGAGTGACAAATTTCATGTTAGTTATGGTTGTAAATTTACAATCCCTTGTTACCTCACAGCTAGCCGGTAGTGTCAGTTGTGTGTGATGAGGTATTTGAGAATTACAGGACTGGATGACAAGCCTTCTCAGTCCATGATTGCCTCAGCATGCTTGTAGCCTGGAAGTGGGACCCTGAAAACACTCTGTTCTCCATACCACAGGCTCAGGCTGTCACCTACAAAAACTCTTCTCACCAGTCTCTCAAACTCCACCACCACGGCTTTTTAAAGGACTATGCTCTCCCAGGTTTATGACAGCCCATCTGTCATCTGAAGGACCAAGAATCTCCCCTTTTCACTCCTAACTTTGGAAGGCTGTAAGGAAAACAGAATGTAATGATATTCTTTGTATTAATCCGTGGCACTTTGCACATTATAGCAGTAGTAACAGTGAGATGATCTTTTTCATGTGACTTAGGCAGTGAGGGTGCAGGAAGACTACAGAGAGCAGTGTTTTCCCTTGAGGGCAACCTCCCCCCCACCCTCACCCCAGAGGGCATTTGGAGACATTTTGGGTGATCATTGACATCTAGTGGGCAGAGATCAGGGACACTGCTAAACACCCTACGAGGCACAGGCCTGCCCCACGACAAAGAATTATCCTGTCCCAAATGTTAGTGATGCTGAGGCTGAGAAAAGCGCTTTATCTAGAGCGCCTCGTCACTCAAAGTGCCATCTGCACGCTGTGGAATTGCTCAGAAAGGCTGACTGTCAGGGCCCACCCCAGGCCTAGTGAGTCAGAATCTGCATTGTAACAAGATTCCCAGATGATCTGCATGCACAATACAGTTCTGGAAACCTGCTTCAGAACAGTGGTCTCAAACAGAACTGCACACACAGACCACCTCATGCCTGGCCCCCCTTCCTAGCCAATTAAATGAAAGTATCAGAGCACAGCATGGGCATATTTTAAAATCTCCCCCGGTTATCCTTCTATCCAGCCAGGTCAGAGAGCCACTATACATATGCCATGAGAATGCATGCGGCATGCAGCTGCACAGTCACAATCAGCAGGGAGGAAAGAAAGCCCCTGACCTGCAGGTGTGGGGTCAGTGCACACACCAGCAAACACACGGGGCAAAGTTGTCTGTGTCTGTGCAGATGCAGAACCTGAGGTTGAACTACAGGAAAGGAAGGGCAGGAGCAGGACCTTGACCCCAGGCTGGGAAGGCAACCTGACGACAAGTCTGGCTCCTAAAAGGCCACAAATAACACCTCAACAAACCCTCTCCCTAATCAGTCTGTTCCAGAACTCAGGGAAGTTAGAAGGACATCAGCTAGTTGAGGCCTAGAATGGCAATAGAAAAGAGTTAAGAAGAAAAACCAAAGGAACTATAAGTGATAGAAAAGCATACTCTTGCCCTGGCTGGCATTGCTTGGTTGGGCGTCACCCTGCAAACCAAAAGGTCATAGGTTCAATTCCCAGACAGGGAATATGCCTAGGTTACATGTGCATTCCCAGTCAGGGTGCCTAAGGACCAAGAGATATTTCTCCCTTCCCTTCCCCCCTCTCTAAAATCAATAAGCAAGTCCTTGGTGAGGATTAAAATAAAGAAAGAAAGAAAGAAAGAAAACTGTACTCTTATTTTCCTTTCATGGCCACGGATAAATGAGTCTCTCTCTCTCTCTCCGTCTCTGTCTCTGTCTCTCTCTTTCTCCTCTTCTCTCTGTCCATGGAGAGAGAGACAAATTACGGAAACATTACAAATACAGTACTAGTCACTTTTATTTCCTTGAATGTATTTGGGAGTAAGTTGCTAACCCAGTGCCCCATTAGCCTGGAATACCTTTGTGTGTATTTACTACAAACACATATATTCAATAATACAGCCATTAAAATCAAGAAACTAATTCATTATTACAGTCTAATTTTCAGATCTCATCAATTAATCTAATTACTGCATTTATAGCAAAGAAGCAAATTCAAAATCATTTTGCATTTAGTCACTAACATCTTCTTTAATATGCACTGGTGTTTCCAAGTTCCTGACAAAGATCAATCTTCAAATTTTGGGAACAAAAAATTAGAATTCCTGAGAATTACTAGGAATTTTCAAAATCATAAGTTTTCTGTATTTTTATACTTCTTCATTCAGAGTTTTAAAATAATAATAAAGAGGAATCATTTTCTGAAACAGTTATCCTAATATTTCAGAGGTTTACTGTAGAAAAGTATAACAATAAATCTGTGGCTTATTATTATAAAACACTATAATAATATTATACATTTCCAAAAGAGTATAAAATGACATCTGATAATAGAAACCATTAAAAAAGAGAATTTTAATGAAATATAAATGCCCAATAAAAACCACTTAAAATTTTAATACCATAAATATATAATATTTAAAAGTTAGCATTCTTAAATTGACACTTTAACTGCCCCATCAGATATTCTTGCTCTTTCTTTCTTTCATTACAAATTTTTCAAACAAAAATATTTCTTTTATTTTGTGATGATGTTCATCAAATTGTTAAGAGTACCTACAAAAACATCTTTATTTTGGATTTGAGGGCACATCATGACTCAGATAGACACATTTCCTTTTTTAATGATGAAAATAATTTGTCTGCCTTACAAAGGACTGAATATTGCAGTGCATATTGTAATGCTCAACAAGGACAAGGCCAGCCAACATTGTTGGGGAATATTCAAATAACATAACACTTAGCCATCCTAACAAGGTTGACAACACTACACATAATTATGTGACAAAACTGCCAACATAAAGCTTGTTTTGGTTATTTTGCTTCTAAAGCTTGTCATTTCTTTGAACAGCATTCCAGCACTCACAGGATCTGTATAAAGTATACTACACATATAACCTTATTACTCTTTACTTTATTTGTAAGAATGACTCACCGTTAGCTGCAGAAACATTGGACACACACATGTCACATGCCACAGCGACAACTAAGGCTGACCGATTGAATCATAACTTTTTCTTATAAGCACATGGACCCCTTCTGGAAATCTCAACCTTAACCTCTGACTGTGCGTGTTTCCAATTCTTGTCTAAGCTTGACGTGAGGAGATTTCTTTTTTTTTTATCATTGTTCAAGTACAGTTTTCTCCCATTTAAGGAGATTTCTTCAAACAAGTAACATTTCTCTGTTGATTGCTAATCCTACCTCACTTTCCCAACTTCTCAACTGACTTTTGGGGGATTCAAAATTTGGCTAAACTTTCTGAAAAGTACAAGGAAGGAATACCCACATGAAATCATCACCTGGAATAGATCTTTATTCTTCCCTTGATATTCATAATCTTGACACTCTTGAAGTTTATAAGTCAGTTAATTACAAAATAACCTCTCACTTTAGTGGCTAATGTTTCTTTATGACTAGATTCAGTTGCACATCCTTGATGGTAATATCAAAGAATTGATCCCTGTTCTTCCTTTGCATCTGTTCAGAGGATGCATGCTTTCCACATGTTCCATTAAAACTGTGTATTTTGTTTACTTGATAAAAGTAGTGTCTTCCAGTCCTCTCTGCTGTTAATATATTATTTGCCACATAATAATACTGAATATTTTTGACAAGCATCTTTAAAACCAAGTAAATATACCATTTCTAACAAAACACTGCATTTATTCAATCTTGTATTTATTTATATATATATAGGCTCCTGTTTTTCTATTTTATTCAGTGGGTTATAATGCACTGCTATCATTAGTTTCATGTTCAAAGTTTCCAAAATTTTGTCGGTGGGAGCCTTTTCAATCTGTCTATTGAATTCCTTTAACATGTCCCCATCATGTTTTGAGAACTTCCTTAATTTTTGTCACAAAAGATATTCCAGACTTCTCTAGTATTTTTCACGCTTCATACCCAGAATCAGTCATTTCATCAAGTAACCCTGGGCCTTGAAGTCAGGAACGGTGTTGAGAAGGCAAGACCTGGGTGTTAGGTGGGCTCATTGCTAGTGGAGTGCTGCTGCCCTCAGGCTCGCTCAGTGCGTGTAGTTAGGGAAAAGAAGTACACACACACTTTATACATATTTTAACATTATATGTACAAATATAAAATGTATGTGATCTACATGTGTACATATATGTACATGTTAGATATTTTAGACACACACGTATATATAAAAAGTTCTCAGAACTCAGATTCCAATACAACATTGCAAAAATCAGTCCAGTTTTTTTCCTTTCTCATGAGGCACACATCAGAGATATGGTGAGATTGGCTGCAGACCACTGCAATAAAGTAAATACTATAGTAAAGCCAGTCATGTAAAATTTTGGTTTCCCAGGGCATACAAAATTTATGTTTACACTATACTATAGTTTATTACATGTACAATAACATTCTTTATAAACAATATACATATCTTAATTATAAAATACTTTATACCATATACCAAAATAAACTCAAGATGGATAAAAGACTTAAATATAAGATGTGACAACATAAAAGTTCTAGAGGAGAACATAGGCAGGAAAATTTCAGATATCCCATATAGCAATATTTTCACTGATACTCCCCTAGGGCAAGAGATATAAAGGAAAGAATAAACAAATGGGAATTCATCAAATTAAAAAGCTTCTGCATGGCTAAAGAAAACAGCAAAATGAGAAAGGAACCAACAATATGGGAAAACGTATTTGTCAGTGATACCTCAGACAAGGGTTTGATCTCCAAAATATATAAAGAACTCCATGACTCAACTCCAGGGAACAAAAAACCCAATTAAAAAAATGGGCAAAGGACCTGAACAGACACTTCTCTAAGGAGGACATACAGAGGGTCCAAAGACATATGAAAGGATGGTCAACATCATCAGCCATCAGAGAGATGCAAATTAAAACCACAATGAGATATCACTTCACACTGGTCAGAATGGCCATCATAAATGAATCAACAAACAAGTGCAGGAGAGGCTGTGGAGAAAAGGGAACCCTAGTGCACTGTTGGTGGGATTGCAGACTGGTGCAGCACTGTGGAAAGACTATCAAATTTCCTCAAAAAAACTAAAAATAGAACTTTCTTTTGACTCAGCAATTCCACTGCTGGGATCACATTCTAAGAACCCTGAAACACCAATTTAAAAGAACCTATGCACCCTAATGTTCACAGCAGCATTATTTATAAGAGCAAAGTACTAGAAACAGCCTAAGTGCCCATAAGTAAATGAGTGGATCAAAAAACTGTGATACATTTACACAATGGAATACTTTGCAGCAGAAAGAAAAGAGCTTCTACCCTTTGTGACAGCAGGGATGGAACTGGAGAGCATTATACTAAGTGAAATAAGCCAAGCGGTGAAAGACAAATACCACATGATCTCACCTATAAGTGGAATGTAGTCAACAAAACAAGCAAGCAAGCAAAATAGAACCAGAGACATGGAGATAAGGAACAAACTGACAGTGACCATAGGGGAAGGGGAAAGGGGAAAAGAATAACAGGGGAGAGGAGAAGAAGCAAGTCAAGGAACATGGATAGAGGACCCACGGACACAGACAATGGGGTGGGGATTGACTGTTGAGGGGACAGAGCAGACAGAGGTACAGGGAAAAATATGGAACAATAATTGAACAACAGTAAAAAAATACTTTACCGCTAAAAAATTGTACTCATTATCTGAGCCTACAGTGAATCCTAATCTTTTTGAGGGTGGAAGGCCTTGCCTCAATGTTGATGGTTGCTGACTGATCAGGGTGGTTGTTGCTGAAGGCTGGGATGGCTGTGGCAGTTTGTAAAAATAAGATAATGATAAATTTTGTGACATTTATTGACTATTTCACAAACAATTTCTTTGTAGCAAGTTATGCCAATTGATAGCATTTTCCCCACAGTACAAGTTTTTTCAAAATTGGAGTCACTCCTCCTAACTCCACCACTGCTTTTTCAACTAAGTTTATGTAACATTCTACTTCCTTTGTTGTCATTTCAACACCTTTACCAGAAACAGATTCTATCCCAAGAAACCACTTTCTTTGCTCATCCACGGGAAGCAATGTCTTGTCTATTAAAGTTTGATCATGAGATTGGATCAATTCAGCCCCATCTTCAGGCCCCACTTCTAATTCTAGTTTTCTTGCTGTTTCCACCAGAAGTGCAGATACTTACTTCACTGAAGTCTTATATCCCCCAAAGTTGTCATGAGGGTTGGAGTCAACTTCTTTCAAACTTTTATTAATGTTAACATTTTTACCTCTCCCCATGAGTCACACATATTTTAATGGTATCTAGATGATACCATTCTGGAAAACCTTCCAAAAGGTTTTCACTTTACTTTCCCCATATCCATCAGAGGAATTAATTTCTATGACAGTTATAGACTTACAGAATACATTTCTGAAGTAAGACTTGAAAGTCAAAATTACTTGTTGATCCATGGGCTGCAAAATGGATGTTGTTTTAGCAGGCATAAAAATAGGATTAATCTCATGTACATCTCTATCACAGCTCTTGGCTGACCAGGTGCATTGTCAATGAGAGGTAGTATTTTGAAAGGGATCTTTTTCCTGAGCAGAATGTATGAACAGGAGGCTTAAAATATTCAATAGACCATGTTGTAAACAGATGTGCTGTCATCCAGGCTTTATTGTTCCATTTACATAGCACAGACAGGGGAGATTTGGTACAATTAAGTATCATTTGCTTCAACTAAAGTCACCAACCGCCATTAGCCCTGAACAAGAGGGTCAGCCTGGCCTTTGAAGCTTTGAAGTCAGGCATTGACCTCTTTCTAGCTATGGAAGTCCTGGGTGGCATCTTCTTCCAACATAAGGCTGTTGCATCTACATTGAAAATTTATTATTTAGTGTAGCCACCTTCATTAATTATCTTAGCTAGAGCTTCTGGATGACTTCCTGCTTCACTTTGTACTTTATATTATAGAGATGGCTTCTTTACTTAAATCTCACAAGCCAACCTCTGCCAGCTTCAAACTTTTCTTCTGCAGCTTTCTCCCTCTCTCAGTCTTTATAGAGTTTAAGGGAGGTAGGGCCTTGCTCTGGGTTAGGCTTTGGCCTAAGGGAATGTTGTGGCTGGTTTGATATTTTGTCCAGACCACTAAAACTTCCTTTGTATCAGCAGTAAGACTGTTTCACTTTCTGATTGTTCACTGGAATAGCACTTTTAATTTCCTTCAATAACTTTTTCTTTGCATTCACAACGTGGCTAACCATTGGCACCAGAGAAATGGCTTTTGAACTGTCTTGGTTGTCAACAGGCTTTCCTCACTCAGCTTAGTCATTTCTAGCTTTCTCTTTAAAGTGAGAGATGCACCAATCTTTCTTCCATGTAACCTCTTCCAGACCATTATAGGGTTATTAATCATTATTTTTTGTCTCAGGAAGAGGAGAGGGAAAGACATGATGGAACAGCTGGTTGGTGGAGCAATCAGAACACATAACATTTATTGATTAAGTTCACCATCTAATATCATCATGGTTCTTGGTACCCCCAAACAATTACAGTAGTAACAAAAAAATCACTGATCACAGATCATCACAATAAATATAATGAAAAAGTTTGAAATATTATGAGAATTACCAAAATGTGACACAGAGAAATGAACTGAGAAAATGCTGTTGAAGAAATGGCACCAATAGTCTTGCTTGATGCAAGGATGCCAAAAACCTTTATTTTGTAAAAAAATAAAAAATAAAAAAATAAAAAAAATAAAATAAAAATCTGCAAAGCACACTAAAGTGAATTGCAAATTGCAATGAAATAATGTATACCTGTATACCTTCCTTCACTGACAATGAAAAATCTGGATCCTGTCATTCTTAATTGTTTCTTTCCTGAACAGTCCCTCTGTATATTGTATAATGAATCTCCACCCCCTCCCCAAACCTTTCCCTACTGAGATGCTCTTCTCACACTAAACCTGAACCACCATCTCACACAGATGCCCTTTGCCCTGCGCAGGCTCTGACACCCACAGCAGGCCACACATCCAGATGCCGCCTTCAAAGTGTTCAAATCCATACCCCAAGCCACACCAGTCTTGTCATCTCACTTGGACTCTGGCTCCCTAAGCTAGGCCCCCTATCTGCACAGATGCTCCATTAAAATTATTTTGACTCTGACACCCCTCTCTGCACAACATGCCTTCTCCCACTTAAACACAGGTGACCACCATACACTGCCCCCACCCTCCAATGGCTTTAGAACTGAATAGTTCAGGTAGAGAAGAAAGAAGAGGGAAAAAAAGAAAAGAACAGTGCTGCTTCCCTTAAAAGTAAGGTTTCATCTTCCACTGTCCTACCAGGCCTGGAAGAGTATGAGAAAATTCTCTTAGTGTCTAGAAAAAGTTCCCATCAAGAGGCCAACATGGCATTGATGATCCAAGGGAGGAAAATAAAACTTCACTCTCCAATAAAAGTAATATCCCATTCCCTTCTATTCTAATATTATCTCATGTCTAGGAAAATTAAGTCCCAATTTTTTTATCAATTATGAGGTTTGCTTTTCTTATCTAGCACACGTCTCCTTCCACTACATAGTTGGAGAAGCCTCCTTAGACTGAGAGCCTTATACACACACAGCATTGGATTTTTTCACTTCTGTTTTCGGAATTTCTGTATTTCTAAGTTGGGAAACTTTGGCCTTACAATAAAAACCCTAATATGTCACTCTGACAGCACTGAGTTTACTTCTGTTGGAATTAAGCTCTGAGTGTCAATTTTTTTATTATAACCTGACATTGTTATATGAAATATTAAACCCAAACTGAGGTGTATGTAGAAAAGATAGGGAGGTATTAAATTAGTTCCCTATTATGACCCCATCTAGAGGAAGAAAGGACCCAAGTGCACCTTTGGGAGAGCAAGTGAGTGAGGAAAAGGAAGAAGACAAAATGTCCTCTGTGAGCACATCACTCATTACCCAAGTGGCCACTTCCCAAACACCTATCTTAAAGGGCAGGGGGAGTGCATTTTAATAGTAGGTGAAATGATATTCATGTCTTGAAGTGCCTTCCCTTGACTTCCCTTGAAGTCAAGGGAAGGTCCATGGTTGAATGAACCCCAGCTGATCAGTACCATCAATGAACTATATGGGAAGCAGGGGTGTGTGAACAAGAGTGTATAGCCCACCTAATGCAGGATGCTGCAGCTGTTTGCCTCTCACTCCATGACCCAGGGACAGATGCTTATCTACAGAGCAGGTCATTCTTTATGGAAAATACAGACATCTCTTTGTGTGGGCTGGATCCAATAACCCTCCTGAGTCAGTTCAGCAATCTGCCTTTGGACCAGCCTGTACAGAGACCTTCCAGGAGGAGCCACCAGTAGGTTGTGGTGTCATGGACTCTGTGTTAGCTTGGGTAATGCTTAATGCAGACAGCACTGTAGGGAACAGCAGCCAGAGAAAAGGTGAGTCAATTTGGTATGAGGAACCTATCCGTGTGGGACAGCAGATGTAGCCCAGTCCTATTGGAAAGCCGACGGGTGTGTGTCAGCCCACAAGAAGCCAAACCCACAGATTGGCTTTCCTGTGGGAGACCAGGCCTGCGTTGTACCTAAGCTGCTTTGAGGCTTGCTCTTGCTAAATCCCCCTCACCCTGAATTGAAGCAGAAAATGTTTACTGCATATCTTAAAGTAACTTCCTGAAGCCTGTCCTAATTCTCCCAAGGATTGAAGTGTAACCAGACAAATCAGTCTTATCATTCCCTTGCATTTGCAACATTTTTTCCTTGTTAATCTGTAGGAAGTAATCAGTAACATCACTTCCATTGTTATCTGTAAAAAGTAACCACCTAAAGCAAACCTGAGCATAAACAATGAGAACCTTCTTTGATGTATGCTATTAGAAAGCCAATAAAAGCTTGTCAAGGCAAGGGTCAGGGCACTCTCCCCTTGAGAGAGTGGCCAAGGTGCTCTCTCTTACTTAGAGAGCGGCCATGCCATCCCTTTTTCTCCACAGGACTTTTGTAGTCCGTGTGAATTTGTTTGTCTCATCCACAACACTGCAGACACTGCTGGCCAGAGTCCACATCAACTTGGCACATTTCTCCACAGGGAACAGGTCCTTGCTATGAAAGGAAGTGCTGTCAATAGAGTTCTAGCACTCAAAAGAAATCTTGGACTTATTATTTGAAGGTTTGTATGTAAATCACATCTTAACATCTTGCTAGCAAGTTTGTCTAATTTCTCAGCTTTGGGGAAAGATACCTAACTTTCTCAAAATTTTACTCAAAAAATAAATAATAAATGTAAGTGCAAATATTTCTGTGTCTATTTCTAGACTCTCTACTCTGTGTCATTGATTTATCTGTCCTGATGCCAATGCCAAAGTCTCTTGTGTACTGTACCTTTACAGTATCTTGAAGTCAGATAGTATAAGTCCTCCAAATTTTTTCTTCTTTTTAAAAAATGTTTTCCTATTCTAGGTCTTTTGTGTGTATGTGTATATATATATATATATATATATAATTATATATATATATACTTCAGAAATAGCTCAGAAATTTCTGTAGAAGAGAAGATGGTGAAGATGAAGAAGACAAAGATAAGGAGGAAGGGAGGAACAGAAAAGGGAAGAGGAGAAGGAGAAGAGAAAACACTGCTGGATATTAATTAGGGCTGCATTGAATGTATAAATCAACTTGGAAGAATTAACATCATAACAACACTGGAACTTCTGTTTAATTATATTGTCAACAAAAGAACATCCAGTGTATAAGAAAGTCTTATAAGAGTTTATTTGAGCCAAATTTTGAGGGTATGCCAAGAAGCAAAATCTGAATGGACTGAGAAAATGCTCCAGAGAATAGCAGTTTCACAGTTTATTTTATTCATCAGAATAAAGAAGATGTAAGGAGGGTTACGTGAAGTCCATTGGTGGTAGACTAAGGGAGCAGGAGAAAGTATGGGAGGGACCTCTAGGATTTGATAAAACACAAAATGGAGAAACACATCCTTTACATTGTGGGTGTGGGATAGTTAACAATGTTTGCAGCACAGACAGATGGTGTCAGGAAACAAGATAACAGTGAGGGGTTCTGTGGCCTCATGCTCTGGGGGTTGTGCCCTGATGCTGGGGGTTGTGCCTTGAAGGGGTAGGAAAAACTTCATGCTGACATTTTAAGGTGTGTTATCTTCCATGTATAAGAACAGTGGATAGCATTCATTTAAGGTAAAGACTGAGCTTTGCTGAGGAAGCTACAGGCCTGAGACATGAGTACTCACTATGGCCTGTCCAGTCGGGAATTTGTGATCAGGTCATTCTGTGTGGGGACTTCTGGTCACTGAGCTTGTCAGGCTTATTAACCTCCTTTTTCATTCCCAATATATTATATCAATGTATTTAGATCTTATTGAATTTCTCTCAACTATATTCTACATAGTGGGTTTTGATTTAGAGGTCTTCCATATTTTTATAATAATTATTTTAAATTCCATTATGGTTTTTGATGACTTCATTATGAGTATTTTTTCCAGTTTTTAATTAAGATAGACTATATGTACAATAAAATTCACCCTTCTTCATTTATAATTTTGTGAGTTTTGGCAACAACATATAACATATACAAACATAACCAGCACCATAACCAAGACATATGACAGTTTTAAGTCCTGGTACAATATGGTAACATTAGAGGATCCTGAATTCACCTCCTGCCACAGATACACTGAAGAGTTACATATGGAACAATTTCTCTGAAGAAAACCCTAAAACCAGTTGAGCAAATCCTACACATTGGACAAGGAAGGAGCACACTGAAGTAAGCAGGAAAGGCTGAGACGCAATTGTAAGGTTTTCTTAGACCCTGCTGAGGAATTAAACAGCCAATTAGCCATGGAAACAGGCAGATGAGCTTTATTTTGGAAGTTTGTGCTCCCAGGTGATGTTTTCTCCACCCGGAGAAAGGGCTAAGAAAAGACCGGGCAGAAGAAGGGAAAGGCTGGGAGTTTTATATGGCTTGACTTCACACGGGAGCCAAGGACTGGTTCTTGGTGAACAAAGAAGCAACATATCATTGGTGGTTCCTGGTCTGACATCACCACCTCTTCCAGGTCAGAGTTCAGTTGCCATATTACTTGTAGTCCAAATGCTATAATTGTAATTAGGTTCCCAATTGTCCTACCCCACTCATCCCGACAGCAATCTCCCAGTAAGCCCCACCCCCAGTGCAGCGACCCAATCAGGAGGGAGCTTACCACCTGGAGCTCCTTCCTGAGGAGGGGAGAGAGTGAAGCTTACATCTAGCACCCCACCTTTTAAGACCTGCACTTGAGAGCAAGTCTCCAATCACCAGCTTTGAATGCCAAGGGGGCCTCTGTCCACAAGACCCCATAGGCAATAGCAAACTGAGAAACAGTTCATAAAGAACTCATGAGGACTCACTCACCCCACACCCAGCCCAACAGCATTCAACTGAAAAGCACCCACACTTCTCTGTGAAAGAGGCTTATTTGCTCACATGAAAGCACTGACCTGAGGGACAGGCATCTAATTTAGCACAGAGTTAAGGGTCTACTGAAATACCCTCCAAAAATGGAGGCATCCTCGCACCCTTGCTCTGCCTGGCTCCTGGTCACCAGTGTCCATGCAGAACTGACCAGGGCTCAGGCTTACTGTGGGAGTGTGTCTCAGCCTCTCCTACTTATTTCCATGTGTTTTTCTTCTTGTTTGTCCAGTGTGTAGGGTTGCACACCTAGTTCTGGGATTTCTTATGAGTGGGAAAGGGGAAGGCAGAACAGAGAAACTGGAGAGGCTGTGGGTGCTATGTGTGAGTCAGCACAGTCTGCTCCCATAATGATCTCTGAGCTTGTCAATGATCTGTTTTTTTCTCTTTTAAACCCCCACCTGGGGATATTTTTATTGATTTGGGAGAGAGAAGAAGGGAGAAAGGAAGAAACATCAGTGTGAGAGAGAAACATCAATTAATTGTCTTCCATATGTGCCCTGACCAGGGATCAAACCTGCAACCTTTTGGTGTACAGGCACGCCAACCAACTGAGCTGCCCGGCCAGAGCAATAGTCTGGCTTTTGTCAAAGGTGAGCAAATCTCCTGGATTTGAACCACCTGAGGGCTGGAGTCCACTTCCTTTGAGGTTAGCTCCTAGAAGCCTTTAAGCAAATAGGCAATTTATCCTCAGCTTTGTGTGAATTTACAAGTCATTATTTAGAAGCAACGTTAAAAGAATGATGGGCTGGGTTACAAACTTCTCAGGCCCAGGGAACATCTGTTGATCACTTGGCTCTAGTAGCAGGGCTTATGTTCATAGTTCCTGCAAAACTGTAACAAACAGGGAAAGAATTATTAACCCCCTGCTACCTCTAGAGCACAACAAGTAGCTTATCTTCACAGCTTCAGCCTAAGGGAAAGCTCCTCATTAAACACACATTTAAAGGCCAACTGGAATCCTGTCCAGACACCTCAGAGGCTGGACATTATCTTTGTGCTCTCTGTGCCTTGTTTCAGATGAACAGCATCTCAAGGAGGGGAGCTTGTACACATGTCTGGCACCTGGTGGTTACATCGGGTACTTTTGTAACAGGGTGCAGCCAAGAGGGACAACCCCAAATAAAGATTTAAAATGGGATCCAGAACTCAAGGTGTTCAGGAAATATTAGGAAGTCCTCACCCCACCCCCCAGGTGTGGGCTGGGGGAAGGGACAAATGGAGCAGGGCCATTGAGAGCCATTTTGCATGGCAACAGCTTTGCAGCTAACCTCTGGCATGGTCATTTAACACATCTATAACCTTTAACTGGTTGCATAGTTATGTTAAATAGCTGTGGCTGTGCTCTGAGCCAGGGGGATGGAAGTAACTTCCCCACCAAGATGTAACTGAGTTACAGCACCTGCATGGGAGCTTGGAGAAGATTGGCTCCATGATGTGGGGCCATGCCTGCCCAGACTCACGATGGCAGCCCAGTAAAGCTAGAAGGATATGAGAGTGCTGGCAGGTGTAACTGATTGTAAGAGGAGTCGGAAATGGGGCTGCAGAGAAGGATTGGCGCAAGGATTTAAACCCAGACATAGCAGTCAGTGGGGAGGGAACCACTCCGTATTTAGCAGAGTGGGGACTCCCACAGCCCTGCGAGAGAGAATTACCATGCAGCTTTAGCAGAGAATCGCCACTCGGCTTTGGCAGTGGTGACCCCCCTCCTTGCAGCCATTGGAGAGAGGACCACTTGGCTGTGGCCATAGGAGGGAGAACCATGCGTTTTTGGCTGAGTGGGGACTCCCATGGCCCTGGGAGAGAGAACCACAAGGCTTTGCCAGAGTAGGGACTCCCGAGGCCCTTGTGCAGGGAGGACCATATGGCTGGGGCAGTGGAGAGAGAACCTCGAGGCTTTGCCAGAGTGGGGACCCCCACAGCTTTAGTGGGGGGGAACCACCACCCGGCTTTAGCAGAGATCCCAGCGACACAGCTGATGGTGTGGGGAACTGAAGGAGGTCTACCAGCTGAGACAGATTACTGGGAAGAACTGGGGGCTGCCTGAGCCATGGACTTCTATTTCTTTTCCTGAGATACAGTACCCCACACTGGGCAAAGGGAGGAAGGAAGGACTGTGTGTGTTTGTGGGTGTTTTAAGGGACTTTGGGATTTTGATGAAGACATTAGGTCACTACTTTAAGTCTGTATAGCAATAAATAAACATTTCCTTTCCTTTTCATGAATCTCTGGCATTGAGAGACATCTTTCCTAAGGTGGCGGACATAACGAACCTGGGGGGTTCCTTTCGGGTAATAGTATATTGCTCTTGGCTCCCCTTGGTCCCCCTTATTGTTCTGTAACACTTTGGTTTTTGTGGGTTCTGCCTAGGGAACATGCTATGATCACCTGATTCTTGTGGGGCTTGCATTTACAAGCCCCATGTGACTGTGACAGAGAGACAGTTGTTGACTGGCTATCACCCTCAGAGCACAGCACAGAAACAGCAACTTAAGACACACCCCCAGTCTTTCTGAAAGATGGTTTGTCTTGGAACGTCAGCCTGAGGGGCTTGCTTCTGGTGTGGCACACACCAGGCGGAGGCTAGTGTGCACCACCTTCGTGCTTGCCCCCTGCCTTGCTCCCAGTCACCGGTATTTCCAGGGAGGAGCCTGTGCTCTCATCTGGAGCCCTGATTTTTGCATCCACCACCAAAGGAATACCTCTTGATTACCTGGCTCTGGTGCCCACAGTGCTTGCCTTTGGTCTTGCAGAACTGTAAGAGATGAAGGGGGAAGTCCTAGCTGACTACATCCCAAGCACCTCAGAGAAGCTGTTACAGAACCACCCCACCCCTTCAGCAGTCTTGTTATTCTATGGTTCTTTTTGCCTGCTGCCAGTAAGAGTTGTGGCTCTCAATGCCAGAGTTTGGCAAAAAAGAAAGGAATTATTTTATTAAAATTTATAAAGGTTTAGCCCTGGCTGCTGTGACTTAGTGGATTGAGCACTGGCCTGAGAACCAAAGGGTTCACTAGTTCAATTCCCAGTCAGGGCACATGCCTGGGTTGCAGGCCAGATCACCAGTAGGGGCTGCTTGAGAGGCAACAACACATTGATGTTTCCCTCTTTCTCCTTCCCTTCCCTTCTCTCTAAAAATAAATAAAATCTTTTTTTAAAAATGGAGTAACAGAGGAATTCTGCCATTAAATCTCACTCCCTTTAGAAATTAAGATATACCCACAAACACACCGTCCTGCCCTCCCCCCTTTGCCCAGTCAGGTCAATCTCAGGGCATGCCAGTCAGAAGTACCACCTTCCAGAAGAAGCTAAAAGAACAGAAGTCCACAGCTCACTTCTCACGGTTCCTTCCAGTAATACTTGTGTGGCTGGATAGGCCTCTGGTGGTTCCCAGCACCATCAGCTGTGTTGCCTTGATTTCCAGTTCTTGATCCAAAACCACGTAGCACCTCTTCATGGCCGGGAGACTCCTTTTACCCCATATTGACCTGCATGGTCCCGAAAGGTCCCACATGGTCTCCTTCACACATTTTAGCCTGCCTTTTTGTTTAAACCACAGCCTGGAACCTCCTCCATAACCCCGTTTCCAACTCCCATAATCAGCTACACCTGGTAGCACTCACATATTTTTCTGTCTTTCTTGGCTGCCATAGTTAGCCCAGGCATGCTTGGCCCTGTGGCATGGAGAGAACCATCTCCATGCTCTCACTCAGGCCCTGTAACCAGAGGAGCCGCCTCTCAGTTACACAATGGGTCAAAGTCACACCCATCTCCCAGGCAGACTAGTCAGTATTTCTATGAGGCTAGCCTGTGGTTAATGATATGCAAAACTCTCAATTCCTATGCTGCCGTTTTTCCCAGCCCCCAAACTAGACTCGTGGGGCTGGTGGGAGGGGGGAGGTTGGGGCTTTTTAGCCTACACCCCCTTCTGAGCCTCATTCCTCACCCATTAGAAAGCAACATACTAAAATGCTAGTCTTTCTGTGAAAAAGTCTTATTGGCTTATGTTCATAGCTGTGGCCAATAGAACAGACTTCTAATTAAACACACAGCTAAGGGATAGCTATAATCCTTTCCAGAGACCCTGGAGGATGGGAGTTATCTTTGTGCTCTCCCTCTGTAAGGAAGCTTTCACATGTGTCTGGTGCCTGGTTGTTGTGGGTTCCACACGGTGGTATTTGATCACCTGGCTCTGGAAGCCAGAGGGTCTTCCCTTTCTGGGTCCCACAGGACTGCAACAAACAAAAGAGACAGCTCTTGGCCAGCTATCAATGTGCAAGTCTAGTTATGGGTGTTTATTCAAAGAAAGTGAAAACACTAACTCAAAAAATACATGCACCCCATGTTCACTGAAGCATTATTTACAATAGCTAAGACATGGAAACAACCTAAATGTCCATAAATAAATGAATAGATTAAAAATGTGAATATATATATATATAAATTAAAAAAAGAATGAAATCTTGTCATTTGTGACAACATGGATAGACCTAAACAGCAATACACTAAGTGAAATAAGTCAGACAGAAAGAGAAATACTGTATGATTTTATTTATACATGAAATCTAAAACAATAGAAAAAAAATCACTTAATAAAAAAGTTTATAAATACACCAAACAGACTGGTATTTGCCAAGGTGGGTGTAGGGGTGGAAGAGGTTCAAAAGATACAAACTTCCTGTTATAAAATAAGTCAGCCATGAGGATATAATGTACAGCATGGTGACTATAGTTAATACTGCATCACAATTTGAAAGGCACTAATGTAACCAAACAAAATGATGCTTCAGCTGCCTGCCACCTCAAAAGCCAAACTTGTGAGACAGGAGCTGGCACAAAAGAAAATGGGTTTTGTTTGGGTGCCACACAACCTGAGGGAATGGTGGGCTCCTGCCTCAAAAACCATCTCTTCCTGCTCAAGCCTGAACTTCCCATATAGATAAGGAAGAGAGAGTTATTTTCTACCTTATCATCTGTTGGCTTTTGGCTCTCAGGCCCTCTTCATTCACATTTCCAGCTTTTGGTGTGCTCAGTGTAAGAACCTCCCCCTGCTGCCATCCTGGCCAATGGGAGAGACTCCCAGCTGCTCACAATAACAACTCCTCCCTTCAAAACTCTGGACCCTTGTGGTCTTATATGGGTAAATGGATGAAGGTCTCATTCTTCTTCTGTAGTTACTTCCTGCTGTCAAATACCGTAGTCTTACCTATCCCCAGGCCCAGAGATTCTTACTCTCTAATAAAGGAAGAGTGGGGTCAGGAATGAAGGGAAGCACTCATGCAAGGGAGAAGGATTGCTGACTTTGGAGAGCACCATGCACAGTGTCTAGGAGATAACACTGCTGAATAAGTGAAGCTGGTAGACTGCTTCATGTTTCAAGAGATGGTGTTGCAGGTGGGCTCCCAAAGTGAGAGCTATTGTGCACACAATCAGGTGTTTAGTGCAGGGTATGTCTCTCACTAGTGTAGGGAGGATTGTAGTGAAAGCAGAAACTGGGGAGACTAAAATATCCTTATGATCTAATCCTGATTAGGACTTTGGGTAACACACCCAACAGCAGAATAAATTTGCCAAAGAAATGCAGGATAAAATAAAAAGTAACATTGTCAGGCATAATTTAAGCCCACCTCCAGGGATTACCCTGATCCAAAGCAAGGCCTGCTTTGGATAAAGAGTGCCTGGTCCATTTCAAATGTGTTTCCTGGCATATTTTCACCACAGTCTTTTTTATTTTGTGGTTCATTTTCTCAGTCTTCCCCATAGATTTCATTGAATCTGTAGTCCCTGTCCTGTCTTCTGGGAGATTTCTGAATGAATGATGGTCCATTGCCACTTTGAATTCTGTAAGGAAGTCCAAACCTATTAACTATTTCTCTGAGTAGAGGTTTTGCTACCTCAGTGACCTTCTCATTCTAGTAGGGTATGCCTCTTCCCATCCAGTGAAAGTGTCTACAAAAACTAAACATTTAAAGTTTTCTATGGTTTTAGGCATCTGAGTAAAGTCAAATTGCTAATCTTCAAATGAACATATGTTTTTATGTTTACTCCCTTTCCTGTTGGGTTACATTCTGTCTTATAATTGTTTTGCCACATATCTGATGGTCTTGGGGCCCTTCAAATGTGGGCTCCATTCAAAGGAATGGCATCCATTAAAGCATCCCTGCCATAATGGGTCCCTTCATGCAGGTGTTTGAGGATGGGATATACCAGCGCTTCAGGAAGTAAGATCATACCATGCAGGTTGATCTTCCATATAGAATTAGGGTCAGTGTTAGGGAGTCCCCATTCACAGGCCTGTTCCTGCTCTCATTCTTTGTAATGGGGTTTAAGTTCTGACAAGTCCAGGTTGGGAATTAAAGCCCTGAGAAGCAGTGGCTCTCAGGCAGCTCATCTTACTGTTACAGTGGAATGAGCAGCCAGAGGGGAAATAAAGGTGGGGCCCTCACCATTGTAATCTTACCAAGAACTTAATACAGGAGGCTAGAAGCAAAAGCTCACACATTGACTCAGTAACCCTGAGCCTGGTTCAATGAGGCTGCCAGGGATTCCAAACAACAAGTGAAACTACGATAGTGTAGGAGCGGGGGAGCCCTTGAAAACCTGTGTGTATCATCTCCACTAGCTGGGAAAAGGAAAACCTGGAGACTGTGTATTCATCCCAGGGCCTAGAAGGGAGAAGGAGAGGGGACTACAGTGCCCAAAAGTAAAAGCCCATAAACCAACTTTGGTCAACTGCCTGTCTCCCATCATCTACAAAATGAGCAAATAGAATCTGGAGCAAGATAAGGATTTGGGCTAACAAACCCCCACCCATACTTACCTACATTTAGGCAGTCATGTCCCCATGGAAAACTGGCACCACCTTTACCCACCAATTGAAATGTAACTCCCTGCCCTGGCTGGTGTGGCTCAGTGGACTGAGAGCCAGGCTGAAAACTGAAAGGTTGCTGTCTCGATTCTCAGTCAGGGTACATGCCTAGGTTGTGGGCCAGTCTCCAGCTGGGGGCATGTGAGAGGCAACTGATCTATGTATCTCACACATTAACCTTTCTTCCCCCCTTTCTTCCCCAATCTCTAAAACTAAATAAATAAAATCTAAAAAAAAAAGTAACACCCTCATCCTGACAACTATGTAAGTTTTCAGAACAAAGAACTCGACCCTTTTTTGGCCATCTAGCCTCTGGCCACGTGGGCCTTTGGCCACCCTTGCTTTTGCTCTCGCATTCACTAATAAACTTTGTTGGCACACTAATAGGCTCACGGATCTGTAATTCTTTACTGTGTCAGTGAGAAGAACCAAGGTTTTTCCAGTAACATTACTGCTACAGAACAGACCTGGGGTGGGGTATGATATCCTATTATCAAATGGACCCACCCTTGTGCTCCAGGGGTCCCCCCACCCCCGTATTAGGTTTGTCTTGCCCATTGCCAGGAAAGTATGTCTCTCAATGCCAGAGATTGGTGAAAAGGAAAGGATTATTTATTTTAAAAGTTACACAGACTTCGAGTAATGATTTAATGTCTTCATTAAAAATACTAAAGTCCTTTAGAATACCCACAAATGCACACACAGTCCTTCCTTCTCCCCTTCCTTCTCACCCAGTCTAGGGTACCTTATCTCAGGAAAAGAAATAGAAGTCTGTGGTTCAGGCAGCCCCTCAGTTCCGGCACCATCAGCTGTGTTGCCACCATGATCTCCAGTTAATCCAAAACCATGTGGCACCTTCTCATGGTCCACCATCAAGAAACCTTTCACCCCTTTTCTTCCAGGAAAAGTGTCTCCTGCTTCCTAAGCCATGTGGCAAAAAGGGAGTACCCTAAAGCCACATGGTTCTCCTGTGCCTAAGCCACGTGGTGGTTTGTCTCCTGGCTGCTGCACCTGGGTTTAAATACCAACACCAATCTTCCTCTGCAGCCCCATTTCCAACTACTCCCACAACTGGCTACACCTGTCAGCCTTTCCCTATTCATCCAGCTTTACTGGGCTGCCATAGTAGTCTGGGCAGGCATGGCCCATGGCGTGGAGCCAATCATCTCCAAGCTCTTACAAAGGCTCAGTAACCAGGGGGAGTTGCCTCCTAGTTACATCCTGGGTGGAAGTCATTCCAACAACCCTGGCTCAAAGCTTGGCCACAGCTATTTAACACGTCTATGAAACCAGTTAAAAGTTATAGATATGTTAAATGACCATTCTAAGGTTATCTGCAAAACTTGCTATTCTAAACAACTCTCAATGGCCCTACTCCATGTGTCCCATCCCCCATCTCAAACTTGTGGCAGTGAGGATATACTATATATAGTTTTCTAATATTTCCTGGACACCCTGAGTTCTGGACCCCATTACAAATCCCCATCTGGAGACCCTCCTTGGCTGCACCCTGTTATATTACTGCTTCATCAGCACTTTGGTTTCCCTGGCTTATTTGGGAAGAGTTCTTCTGGTGTCCTGGGCAGTGCCTTACGGCAATCTGCTTTGATTGATTCACTGCCTCTGGCAATTGTAAAGTCTCTTTTGCATGTTTGAGTTCCTCATTCCCTGAGGTTAAGAGCCCTCTTTCTTTCCACATTGCCCCATGGGCATGAACTACCATGAAGGTATATTTAGAGTCAGTGTAGATGTTAACATCCTTTCCCTGGGATAACTAAGCCTCTGGTGAGGACTAATAGTTCAGCCTTTTGTGCCAAGGTTCCTACAGAAGGGCTTGGTCTTCTATTTCTTTGTCTATGGTGACTATTTTACAAAACAACAAGTGGGGTCCTGCTACTGTCAGGATGGGGGGTGGGTAGGACATTTGGGAACCTAGTTACAATTAGCATTTTGGGCTACAAATATGGCCACCGTCTGGACTACAAGTAATATGGTGACTGAACTCTGACCCAGAAGAGGTGACTTACGTCAGACCAGGAACCAAACCACCAATGATATGTTGATTCTTCGTTCACCAAGAACCAATCCTTGGCTCCTGTGCAAAGTTAAGCCATATAAAACTCCCACCCCTTCCCTTCTCCCATGCGGTCTTTTCTTAGCCCCTTCTCCAGGAGGAGAAAACGTCGCCCAGGGAGCACAAACTTCCAAAATAAAGCTCATCTGCCTGTTTCCATGGCTAATTGGCTGTTTATTTCCTCGGCGGGGTCTAAGAAAACTTTACAGCTACCTGCCACCACCTGTGGGCTGCATGCAGCTCAAGACAGCTATGAATGGGGCCCAACACAAAATTATAAATGTACTTAAAACATTGAGATTTTTTTGTGATTATGTGTCACATTGTATTTAATGTGTGGCCCAAGCCAATTCTTGTTCTTCCAGTGTGTGGCCCAGACACCCCTGTTCTAGGCAAAATTCAAGAAGCAAAGGTTTGGTGATAAAGGAAAGGACTCTTTATTCAAAAGCTTCACAGTTTTGGAATAACAGCTTCCACTTGCATTAGTCATTAAGCCTATCAGTTAAGGCTAAACTCTTTAACTCTTAATGACAGCTTTAATCACTTAAGCCTATCAATTAAAGCTAAAATCTTTAACTCTTGAATTTCCCTATAATTCCCCCTTTTAGTTTTTAATTAACTTATCTCTATAGGATTAGTTTACCAACTAAAACAACATAAGATTCAAACCTACACAATTTTGGAAGAATAGGTTTCTGCCTCAGAGCCCATCCCTCTAGAACATCGAAAGAACTCTGCCACCCTCTGCCAGGACAGCCCAATCCTGGTCTGCCCCCAGAGTTCCTTCTAACATCCAAATACCATCCGCAGGCAGCTACAGCACAACCATCCAGGCATCCTCGAGGAAGAGAGCCAGAGAGTCAGTCTCTGTCCTCCTTTTATGTTAAATCTTCTGGCCCAGCAGCCACGGCACCAGCAGCCACAGCAGCAGTACCTGCATCCATGGACTGCCTAGTCAGAGACAGCAGCTTAGCAGCTCCCGTCCTTCCCAGGGCAGGGAATCCCCAGACCAGCCTGGGATCGATGTGGATACATAAAGTTGTCAGGGAGAACCAGGCTACACATACACACAACTAGTGACATACCAATAGTTGGAGAGGCAAATGCAGACCAAGAGAGTGAGAGAGTAAGAGAGAGACTATCTGCACCTGGATCTGGTGGAGGAGGAGGGCTGTGACTAGCCATACCCATGGCTAACTTTTGACTTTTTGGAGAGGTGGCAGGTACAGAAAGCTGGACAGTGACTTAGTGCTGCAGTGGGAGTGCCCAAAGAGACCTTTTTCAAAAGGGGAGCCAAGGCATGCTGGGCAGGGACTCCACACACAACTGCCCTACCTATAAGAAAAAAAAAATGTAGGCATGATTTGTTCCCACTCCGTGAAGCCACACAGATCAACCAAAAGGGTGCAAAGTGAAGTGATTTCTCTGCCCCAGCTTGGCACAGCTCTGCAGAGTGTAGAGGGTGGGTCCTGTATGCTGTGAGGGCAGGGTGCTGGGAGCTGTGCACCTGAGATTATTTAAAGCCAGACTGAGCCCCCTTCCTTGGCAGAACCTCAGGGAAGGGAAGATTGCACCCAGCCACTGCCTCTTGCTTGAGCAGGGAAGATCAGCAAAAGTGGCTGGGAAGGCTTAATGACCATGCAGAGTACATTTCCACAAGAGAAAGACAGCAAGATGAGCCTAAAAGGGCTCATTTTGAACTCCCCACAGGGAGACAAACTACACTGGGTCCTAGGGTCCTATTTCGCTGAGGCAATCAAAACAGGAAGTTAAGAAAGGGTACAACAAGGGTAATTTGGGGCTCTGCCCAGCCTTAGCTTGCACACAGAGCTGCAGACTACACCAAGCAGGACAGAGCCGACACTCTTACACAGATTGCCTTACCCCCACCCCCATGAAAGGGACAGCTATTCAATCAGAAACTATATATTATTGGAATTAAACTGAGTCAGACCAAGATGGGAGGTGTAGGGGCAGAGGGAACACACCCACAATTTTACCAGAAGACTGAACAATGCCTCCCAGGGGAGGCCTAGAGACCCCACCCTCTTGATCACCACAGAAGCTCCCTCTAGAGGCAGGTGAAGGTAATACAGGTGATGTTGCCACAAGTTGGATGGCCCACCAGGACACCAAATCCAGAGACGAATCCAGAAGGAAGTCAGAAGATGAACACCAACAGCTGAGATGAATTTCATCTTGCTCTTCCTCAGAACTTGCATGTGATTCTTTCTTTCTTCTTTTTTCCCTTTCATCTAGCCTTTTAATATTTCTTCTTTTGCTTGAATTGTGTTCCAACTAACTCACTACTCTTGGTCTTTTATTTTTTTATTCTTTTTATTCTGATTATATGTTTTTTCATATTATTGTTATTGCAAATCCCGCATAGCACCCTTCCCTGTTTTACTCCATTTTACCTTCTTCCTAACTTTACTCATTGTTGTTGTAACTTTATTTTTTCCCAAGCTACACCTGGTTCCTACTCCTTACTCTTACTACTTTTCCTCCATCTGTCCTCGCAAAAACATTCTTCCTTCCTTAAGTCAGATGATATATTTTCCCCTTCATATAATAGTCTTATTTCCTTTCCATCTTTATAAATTTTGGCTAGTTGAGTGAGGATATTGTGGTTATTGCTGTTCTTCTCCAATAGTATTTCTATTTTTTTTTACTATTTGTACTTCAAATCCCATAGGACATTCTCCCTGTCTTACTTTATTTTGCCTTTCCCTGCCCTTGATCAGTTGAGTTAGGAATCTCATTTTTTTTTCCACTTCTTAGCCTGGATTCTATTCCTTACTCTTATTAGTTATCCTCCCCTGTCCTCCCAAAATCATTTTCCTTTATTGTAGACATTTTATATTCTCTTTTCTCTTGTGTATAATATTATTATTCCTTTTCCACCTGTATTAATCTTTGCTCGGCTATTGTTACTATCAACCCTACTGTGGATTTTCTGCAATTTTACCCCTGTTGGTTCAATACCATTTTAATTTTTATTTCAAACCTCACAGTATACTCTTCCCTTTTCTTACTCCATTTTCACCATCACCTTCCCTGTTTTACTTACATTTTAAATTTTATTCTCTTCTTTTCTTCACCTGGTGTCTATTTCCTACTCTTATTACTTATCCTCCCTCTTCCCACTCAAAATCACTTTTCCCTCTTTTGGTCATCTCATATTCCCTTATCTTATACTATTCTTAATCTCACTCCACTTTTATTAATCTTTTCTCAATTGCTGTTGATGTTGCTGATGTGGTGGTGGGGTTTCTGGTGTGGGTTTGACATTCTGGTAATATTGCCTTCTCAACCAACACCTGTACAATAGCATACAAGATATGATGGGAGTTTTGGCTACCAGTCAGCCAGCTGGAGGAGAGAACATACCAACTAAAGAACCACCAACAAGCAAAGCCCAAATACAATAGGAGAGCCCACACTAACTGAATAAAGGGCAACTCTATAGCATCCATATCAGGAGATCAAAGAGACTGTACCACTGAATCCCACAAAACTCCACCCCCTGAAGACAGCTGGCAAAGCAGAGCATCCTGAGATGCAGAAACAAACAAAACAATAGTCACCTAAAATGGGGAGACAAAGAAACAACCCCCAATCAAAAGGAATGGAGGAATCCCCAGAAAAAGAGATAAACTAAATTGAGGCAAGCAACCTATCAGACATAGAATTCAAAATAATGCTTATAAGGATGCTTACTGAACTCAGTGACAACAAGGAACTTAGCAGAAACTACAGCAGCATGAAAAAGGAAATAAAAACTATGAACAAAAACTAGTAAGAAATGAAGAATAGAATAAATGAAAAATACACTAGAAAGAATTAAAAGCAGGCTGGATGAAGCAGAAGACTGAATCAGCAAGCTGACAGAAAAGGTAGAGAGAAATAGGCAGAGCAAAACAAACAAACAAGACTCAAAAGAGAATGAGGGTAGTTTAATGGACCTTCAGGAAGACATGAAATGTAACAAGATTTGCATTATGGGACTATCAGAAGGCAAAGAAAAAGAGGAAGGAACAGAAAACCTGTTTGAAAAAATAATGACAGAAAACTTCCCTAACTTGGTGAGAGGAAAAGTCACACTAGTTCAGGAAGCACAGAGGACCCCAATCAAGATGAACCCAAAAAGGACCACTCCAAGGAACATCAGAATTAAAATGCCAAATGTTAAAGTCAAAGAAAGAATCTTAAAGTCCACAAGGGAGCTTCAATACAAGGGAGTTTCATCCAAGGGAGCATCAACAAGGCCATCAGCAGATTTCTCAATAGAAATACTAAAAGCCAGAAGGGATTGGCATGAAATATGCCAGATAATGGAAAGCAAGGACCTACAACCAAGACTACCCTATCCAGCAAGGCTCTCACTTAAATGGATGGTGATATAAAGAGCTTCCCAGAAAAAAAGAAGACTAAAAGAGTATGTCTCCATCAAGCCACCACTGCAAGAAATGCTAAAGACACTAGTATAAAAATAAAAAAGGGGGGGATGGAAACAACGGCAATGAATACATTCCTATCAATAATAACCTTAAATATAAATGGATTAAATGCTCCAATCAAAAGACATGGGGTGGACTTCTGGCAAGATGGAGGCATAGGTGGATACACCATACCTCCACGCACAACCAAGATTAGAACAACAACAATTTAGAGGCAGAATAACACCCAGAACTGATAGAGAATTTATCTGAATGGAAGTCAGACAACCAAGAAGTTGAAGTAGACCCGTTCATCCAGACTGGTAGGAGGCGCTGAGAGGAGGAGCGGGCACGGGTTGCAGCATGTGGAGAACAGGGGGAACTGGGCACATAAGGCAACCGGGAGCGAGTAAGCCATTCAGGGAGCGCAAGATCGCAGCGGGCGGACCCTGAGTACACAAGCGGCAACCGGCGGACCCAGTGAGGCTGCGATTGTGAACCAGGGCAGAGTACGCAACCCAGGATCCCAGGGAAGGGACTGAGATCCCAGGAGAACAGAGCTACAGCTATTGTTCCCTCCCGTCCCCGCCCCCACATACAACATCACAATCTAGTGACTGGGATGCCCAGGCCCAGTGAACACCTAAGGCTCTGCCCCTCACTGTAACAGGAGCAACCAGACCAAAAAAAAAAAAAGAGAGAGAGAGAGAGAGATATGTCTCAAACAGAAAAACAGATCAATGCCCCAGGGCTCATCCTTTGAGCAACCAAGAGATAGCCAATCTATCAGATGCATAGTTCAAAATACTGGTGATCAGGAAGCTCACAGAATTGGTTGATTTTGGGCACAAATTAGATGAAAAAATGCAGGTTACCATAAAAGAGATGAAGAAAAATGCACAGAGAACCAATAGTGATGGGAAGAAAACTGGGACTCAAAACAATAGCGTGGACCAGAAGGAAGAAAAAAAAAACAAACAGGAAAGAGTGGAGAAATAAGAATTCAAAAAAATGAGGAGAAGCTTAAGAGCATCCAGGACATCTTTAAACGTTCCAACATCCAAATTATAGGGGTACCAGAAGGGGAAGAGGAAAAGCAACAGATTGAACACGTATTTGAACAAATAATAAAGGAGAACGTCCCCCATTCTGGCAAAAGGAAATAGACTTCCAGGAAGTCCAGGAAGCTCAGAGAGTCCCAAAGAAGTTGGACCCAAGAAGAAACACACCAAGGCACATCATAATTACATTAGCCAAGGTAAAAATGAAGGAGAGAACCCTAGAAGCAGCAAGAGATAAGGGGACAGTAACCTACAAAGGAGTTCCCATCAGACTGTCAGCTGATTTCTCAAAAGAGACCTTACAGGAAAGAAGGGGCTGGAAAGAAATATTCCAAGTCATGAAAGACAAGGACCTATATCCCAGATTGCTCTATCCAGCAAAGCTTTCATTTAGAATGGAAGGGCAGATAAAGTGCTTCTCAGATAAGGTCAAGTTAAAGGAGTTCATCATCACCAAGCCCTTATTTTATGAAATGTTGAAGGGACTTATCTAAGAAAAGAAGATAAAGAAAAAACATGTATAGTAAAAGGACAGCAAACTCACAATTATTAACAATCACACCTAAAGCAAAACCAAAAGAAACTAAGCAAATAACTAGAACAGGAACAGAACCACAGAAATGGAGATCACATGGATGGTTAGCAACAAGGGAATGGAAGAAGGAGAGAGGGGGAAAAGGTACAGAGAATAAGTAGCATAGATTGTAGGTTGAAAATAGATAGGGGGAGGGTAAGAATAGTATGGGAAATGTAGCAGCTAAAGAACTTATAAGTACAACACATGGACATGACTAAAGGGGGGGATGTGGGTGGGAGAGGGTGTACAGCATGGAGGGGAGTGAAGAGGGAAATGGGTCAACTGTAATAGCATAATCAGTAAAATATATTTTAAAAAAGAAAAATAAATAAATCAACAAACAACAAGTGCTGGCGAGGTTGTGGAGAAAAGGGAACCCTGATACAGGGTTGGTAGGAATGCAGACTGGTGCAGCCACTGTGGAAAGACTATGGAATATCCTCAAGAAACTAAAAATGGAACTGCCTTTTGGTCCTGCAATTCCACTGCTGGAATTATACTCTAAGAATCCTGAAACACCAATCCAAAAGAACCTATGCACCCCAATGTTTATAGCAGCACTATTTATAATAGTCAAGTACTAGAAACAGCCAAAGTGCCCATCAGTAAATGAGTGGATCCCAAAACTGTGGTCCATTTACACAATGGAATACTATGCAGCAGAAAGAAAGAATGAGCCCCTACCCTTCACTACAGCATGGATGTAACTGGAGAGTATTATGCTAAGTGAAATAAACCTGGTGGTGAAGGACAAATGCCATATGATCTCACCTATAAGTGGAAGCTATTCAAAACAAAACAAACAAGCAAGCAAAATATAACCAGGGTTATGGAAATAAGGAACAAACTGACAGTGACCAGAGGGGAGGGGGAAGGGTCTAATCAAGGAATATGTATAAAGGGCCCATGGTAATGGGCGAGGACTGACTGTGGGGGCAGGAGTCTGGGATGGGTCAGGGAGAGCAATGGGGGAAAAAACTGGGGCAACTGTAATTGAAGAATTAAAAAATAAGTAAGTCTGTCCTATAATCCCACGCACTCTGGAGGTATTCAGCTTCTCACCCAAACCCATGTTAGACTGTCTAGCATTGTCTTGGGTAACCTCCTCCTGTGGGCCCTCCCTACTCCTCACCAGTGATGTGATCCTATCTCTCTGTATCAACTGCTGCACACCCAGCTCGTTTCTGACCACAAAGCTACTCCCATCTGTATACAATCCCCAGTCAGGTTCTGTCAGTGGCTGGTCCAATAAATCTGGTCTGCTGGAATAAAGTTGGCCAATGATTCCTAAGTAATCATGTTGAAAAGGGGTGTTGAGCTAGATGGGATTAAAAACCTGGGGTGCCTGGAAAAGGAAAAAAGAAAAACCAAAGTCTCCACAGCCATGGCCGGGAAAAACTGTTGCACAGTGATTGAGGGTTTGAATAATGCTAGTTGCTGTGACATTGGAGGCAAAGGGGACCCCCACCTGCATGAAAAAGCAAGGACTCCTGTGAGATACAAGAAATCTTGCAAGAGGTAGAAACCTCAGTGTGAGTATTTAAACTGGGCATGTGTAGTGATTCTCCCTTGGATGCACAGTTCCAGATTAAGAGCTGCAGAACATGAAGACACAGCTGATGGTGCTGGAAACTGTGGGAGCCTAGCCAAGCACTGGTGACTGGGAGAAGCCAGAATGCTGAACAGGAACCTGCCTAGTGAGCCTGCAGACTTCTGTATTTTTCCTGAAAGACGGTACCTCTGACTGGCCCTGTTTGGTAAGGGGAGGCAGGACTGTGTGTTTTTTGTGGGTGTTTGGTTTTAAGAAACTTTGGGACTTGAAAACAGAAAATTGCTATCGTTCTAAATCGGTGTAACTTTTAATAAATACTCCCTTCCCTTTTCACCTAAATCTTGCCATGGGAGTTATGTTTTTTGGTGCTGGGCAATAGAACCCGAATCTGTTGCAGAACCACACAGCCTGGCATTCTGTTACAATGTTGGAGATCTGAGCTTCCCTCTGAGCCTGGGAGTAGGGTGGCTGGGTTTAAGGTAGTGGTAGTTTGAAAGGTAACATCTGGGTTTTCTAACAAAATGGCCCTGCCATCTGCCAATACCCTCCTTTCTCTTCAATAGAGTTAGAACCTGGTGTGGTACAAATATCATAGTAGGTCACCCCAGAGTGAATTTCTCTGCTTCCTGTGAGATGTCACAGGTAGCTGCTACTGCCCAGGGGCATGGCAGCCATGCTTTGGTCATGTAATCTAGTTTCTTTTAGAGACAGCCCATGGGTTGAGGGGTATTTCCCAGGGTCTCAGTTAGTATCCCAAGCATAATTCCTTGCCTTTCATGATTGAATAATTTGAACTGTTTCTATAAATTAGGCAATCCTACTGTGGGTGCTAAAACTAGTTTTTCCTTCAGGGTGTCAAATGCCACCTGACAATCTCTTGTCCATTCAAAAGGGTCAGAGTCTAGGCCTTTTAAAGAATTGTACAATGGTTTTGCTATTGTTGATGGGGAAGGCCTGGTTCTTCTTGCTGATGCATGTAAAGAATTACAGATCAGCAAATCTATTGGCATGAAATCAATTTATTAGTGACCCATTACCATGGAAGAGAATGGGACTAGCTAGAGTGGGGGGTGAAAGGCAAAGGTGCAGGGCAAAACAGGGTGGCAAAGGTAAGAGCAGCTGAAGACCAGGGTGGCAAGCCCCCAGGTGGCCTGAAGCCAGGTGGCCAGAGAGCACCCTGAGCTGAGAGAGAGAGAGAGAGAGACCTTTGTTTTGAGGACTTATATAGTTGGTAGGATAGGAGAAAAAAAGTTACATATTGATTAATAGGTAAATGCAGTGCCAGCTTTCCTGGGGGATGTGACTATACAAACTTAGTTATGTGTGGGGGTCTGTTAGCCCAAATCCTTATCTTGCTCCAGACCCCATTTGTTCATCTGGTTGTAAAACAGATATGTACAGGAGGTACTTAATTAAAATTGGGGGACTCTCCCAAAGTTATTTGTGGACTCTTTCTGTAAGCATCAGGGACTACCTCGTAAAACAGATAGTGATCAGAGGTAGACAATTAACCAAAGTTGTTTTATGGGCTCTTTCTACACCAGGGACCCTCTCCCATATTCAGGCCCTGGGATGAAAGTACAGTTTCAATGCCTTCTTTCCCAGATAGTGGAAATACTACATGGAATTTCAAGGACTTCCCTTCTTTCTTGCTGACATAGTGTTTCTTGTGATGTTGGAACACCTGGCAATATTATCAAACCAGGCTCAGGACTGCTGAGTTAGCATGTGAGACATGTCTCCTTCCTGTCCCGGTTTGCTATTCATTCTACCTAAGTGGTAAAAGGCATTTCCTGGCAACCAGGATGCCAGATGCTGGCCAGTGACAGCAGTCTCAGAGTTCTTCCTATGCTGTCTCCTGCCTCACTCACTATAAGTACAAAGTTTGGGATCCAAATCTGGCAAAACCCTGTAATCTGTAAGAATCCATGAAGCTGCCTCTGGTTCACTGGGATTTTTACTGTAGTAATGTAACAGGGTACAACCAGGGCTCACATCCCCCTGCAAACAAAGGATTTAAAAAAGGGTCCAGAACTTGGGAGGTCCAGGAATTATAAAATATAGGATATCCTTACCCCCACAAGTCTGAACTGGGAGATGGGAAATATGGAGCAGAGCCACTGAGAGTTATTTTGCATATCTATAACTTTTGGCTGGCTTCATAGATAGTTAAATAGCCATGGCCTGCTTTGAGCCAGGGAGATGGAGTGACTTCCATCCAGGATGTAACTGGGAGGCAGCTCCTCCTGGTTACAGCACCTGCTTGAGAGCTTGGAGATGGTTTTCTCCACTCCATGGGGCCATGCCTGCCTGGACTACTATGGCAGCCCAGAAAAGCTAGAAAATTTTGAGAATGCTGGCAGGTGTAGCTGATTGTGGGAGTTGGAAATGGGGCTGCAGAGGAAGATTCTCACCAGGATTTAAACCCAAGTGTGGCAGCCATGTGGGGTTGGAACCATGAAGTTTTAGGGAAAACTCATGGTTTGAGGGCTCCCTTTGCCACATGGCTTAAGAAGCCAGCAAGCAAGATGTAGCAGCAATGCAGAGCTCTCTTAGCAGTTTGGAAGAATGCAGGAAAGACGCTGTGGGAAGGAAAGGAGCAAAAGCACTCTTGCTGGTGAGCCAGGAGAAGGTGCCACATGGGTTTGGATTGAGAACTGGAGATCCCAGTGGCAACACAGTTGATGGTGCTGGGAATCTTGGGAGGCCTGCCCAGCTGAGCACAGATTACTGGGAAGGACCGGGGGCTACCTGAGTCACAGACTTGCATTTCTTTTCCTGAGATAGGAAACCCCCAACTGAGCAAAGTGAGGAAGGAAGGGCTGTGTGGATTTGTGGGTGTTTTAAGGGACCTTGGAATTTTAATGAAGACATTAAGTCATTATTCTAAGTCTGTATAACTTTGAATAAATAGTTTCTCTCCTTTTCACCTCACTTTGGCATTGAGAGACATCATTTCAATTCCTAAGGGTGGCAAGCAGACAAACCTAGTACAGAGGGACCCTGAGGGAATGGGGGGGTCCATTTGGTAACAGTATCTTGGCACCTCCCCACAGGTCCATTCTATAACAGCAATGGCTTATTTTTGGTCAGTTATCAAACTCATAGTGTTTTGTTTTGGTTGGAATCCCAGGTATGCTACCTCCTGTGCAAATTTGGGCCTTATGCAGTGATACTTTATATCCTCTGTTTGTTAAATTATTCAGACTATGATGGTATTGAGCAAATGGACTTCATATTTACTGCTAGCTAATAGTAAGTCATCTTTAGATTGTAGAAGAATTCCTGATTTCAACCGAATACCCCTTAAATCTTTTATTAACATTTCCCCAAGCTGGCATTCTAGAGGTTGAAGGAATGCCTGTTTTTATAAGTGTCTGGTCACTCCTGTAACTGTCACTGGAGCTGAACTTTTATTAGTTAATTTTGCACTGAGTTTGTAGCTCCCATGTCTACAAGGAAGTCAATTAGCTGGTTCTCCACTGTCAGTTGTATGCAGGGCTCCTGTGGGGAAATAGTAACAGGTCAGAAGTTGTCTAGGAAAGCCCCTGGGTATCCTCATTCATCATCACATTCATTATACCTTTTTAACATTTCTCAGCAAGGGTTTCTATCCTTTCCAGTTTTCTTTATGAGTTCTGGGCAGCCTTTTCTCCAATGGCTTTCCTCTTTGCAACTGGCACATTGATTGGCCACCTAGTGGGTCTTTCTTCCTTTGTTTTGGGTCCCACTGCTCCTTGTGGTTTCCCCTCACTGCTTCTTAAAAGCAGAGACCTGCTTTAATTTCTTTGTTTCCTGGGCACGACAAACTTTAAAGGTTAGGTCCATCAGCTGGGAGACATTCACTCCAAATGCCCCGTCTAAACATTGGAGCGCCCTCCTGATATCCAGGGCACTTTGCCCATTAGAAAAAACGTTTACCATCTGGACATCTACTCATGACTGTGGGTCAGCAACAGTGTGCTTTTGATAGTTCGGGTAGATCCTTCCTAAAAACTCAGAAGGGTCTTCGTTTGGTTTCTGTTGAATGGTTGGTATCATATCAGGCTTTTTTGCTTAGGTGCCCCTTTCTGAAGTTCTTCCAATGTGCATCTTTTGTAACGTTCTAGGGAGGCTACACCTCTGCTATCCAGGTCCCAGTGGGGCTCTGTCAAGGAAACCACCCTGGCCGGGTTGGGGGTCCAGTTGGGATTTCTCTTGTTGGAGGCAATGAGCCTCTTCACTAGCTAACTAGCTAATATAACAGCTTTATAACTAGCTGTCTTTCATCTGCTGTTAGCTGGGTATTATGAAGAGCCTGTACATCTGTCTGGGTTGGATGTTGAGAGGCAAAAACAGAGTTAATACAATCTGTCATTTCCTGAGGATCCGCCTTATATGAGGGGTTGGTATTCTTCCAGTTCAGTAAATTCTGAAGTAGATGGTGGAATAAGGGCCCAATAGTAGCCAGCGGGCTGGACATCCTGGCTTATTCCACCTGTAAGATTTTGTTTCAAAGGGAGTTGTCCTGATCCAGATAGGGATGCTCCCTGGCCAAACTGGGTGCCCTGCTGGGTCTTCAAGGGGGAGACCATTTTTTCATTATATAGGGGTGGGGCTGTTGCCCCTCTGGGCTCAGTTCAGGGGTATCTAGCTGTGGGGGTGGGGTGGGGGGAAAACTTCCTGCTGCTAATCTTGTGTTTCCCAGGTTCAGGGCATTAAACAGACTCATTTCCTCATTTTCCTTTGCTTCCTGTGTCTCACTGTTAGGGAGAGGATATGAAGCCAGTTCTCTTCTCTGCATCATTAATTGGTTCTCTTTCTTTGCAAAATCCTTATTGTGCAAAGACATAAACTCCTAGACAGAAGGGATTTTGTCCCATTTCCCTGACCACTGGCAACACATTCCAATTGTATGATGCTGTAGTAATTTAGGAAAACATTTAGGAGCCATTTTCCCTATAATCTAAAGTATACATAGGCCAAGCAGTGTTACAATCCAGGGCTATCAAACTCATTTTCACCAGGGGCCACATCAGCCTTGCAGTTGCCTTCAAAGGGCCAAATGTAATTTTAGGACTGTATGTATAAATGTAACTACCCCTTAACTAGGGGCAAGGAGCTCAGCGCTGCTGCCAGGTAGAAACAAGGTGCTGGGCCGAATAAAACAAGGTGGAGGGCTCGATTCAGCCCGCAGGCCTTGGGTTTGCCACCTGAGCAATAGACAATCAATTCCTTCTTAGTCATTGGATCACAGCTATACATGGGCCAATCTGCTAAAATTCAGCCCCTGGGCTCCTCTGAGGAGTTAAAACAGAAAAAGCCCTGATAGTGTGAAAGTATAAGCCCCAAACCATAACCATAGCAAATCCCCAAAGTGAGAACGCATAAACAAAACTTGGATCCGTAATTTGATTATTTCAAATGACTGCTCACAAGCAAGTTTAGCGAATCATGTCCTGCCAGCTGATACTGCAGGTGGCCCTAGCCAGGCCCAAACATGAAGCCTGAGCATCAGGGAGAGCCTCCCAACTGGAGCTGCAAATGGCCCTAACTGGGCCCAGGTAGCACACAGTCCACATAGCAGGGATGCAGTGCACGCCAGCTGGACCTGCCAGCCTTGGAGTCTGCCTGCTCCCCAGACCTGTTTCCTTTCATCAGCCAAGTGTTTCAGGTGACTGGCTGACCCCTTGAGAAGGAGCGCAGGAAAAATCCCCAAGGAAAAGCTCTTGTCACCTGCTGGGAAGTCCCCACAGTCCTGTTCCTGGAGTTGGCCTGCCACCAGCAGCTGGGACCTCAGCCCAGACCCTCAGAGACTTGCCAAGGTCCAAATTGTCCCACTAGAGTAGCCAAACTGTAGCCAAACAAAACAGAGGTCCAGCTGCTTGCCGCCACAAAAGCCAAACTTGTGAGGCAGGTGATGGTACAAAGGAAAAGAGGTTTTATTCAGGTGCCACACTACCTGGGAGAATGGCAGACTCCCATCTCAAAGAACACATAACATCTGTTAATATTTGTGCATCAAATAGAACAGCAGCAACTTAAAGACAAATGTAATAAAATACAATTGTTACACACTTTTGTGAAAAACAATAAAGTAGACACAAGAGTAAGGACTTAAGAAATTGAAAGAACATAATCAGTGATGTAAAGTTTATACATATATCTTCAACTATGTATACCTAAAATAGAGAAATATCTTCTTTACAAGTGCTCATGAGATACATATGAAAATGGACTACATATCATGTCGCAAAGAATGCTATTATAATTTGATAAAGTAGAAATGACACACAGCATTCTCTGTATACACAGTAGAAAGTAGAAAATGATAACAAATGTTAACAAATGTTAATTTCTTATTCTCTGTCTTTCAGCTTACTGTGTAAGTGCCCTGCTGCTTAAAAGTTTAAGAGCTTCTGAAAAAGTTTAAGAGCTTTGAACTGTTGGTTCAAAGGTAAATACAAAATAAATTTTTTTATTTCTGCAGAAAATGACAATAAAAACATTACATATTCAATGTGGTATTTAAAGCAGTGTTTAGTCTAAAATTAATGATATCTTACAGACATAAAACAATAACCAAATTTCTAATTCAAAAGCTATAAAGTGAATTAAACAGTAAGCTGAAAGGCAGAGAATAAGAAATCAACGTGAAGCAGACGGCTGTCTCAGCCTCCCTGCCACATTCCCTCAGTCTGGTCTTTCTGTCACAAATCTCTCCCTTTCGGCAAATACAGAACTTTACAGAATACAGAATACATCCTTTCTGCTGAGGTCCTCTTCTATTATTTTAAGCTCCTTTAAACCTTATCTTGGATCTGAAATTGTACAGAATTGCTTATCTTACTTACATCCAGTGTCATAGCTGCAGAAAGTTTCAAAAAAACAATTCCAGACAAGAAGCTGCCTTCACTTACTAGAAAGTTGTCCTCCCCACCCTCCGCCCCAGTACCTTCAGCTCCATCTGCTCTGCATTAAAAAATGGTGCTTAGGTATTTGCAAAGGTGTTTTTCCAAAGATCAAGAGGACAGGTGAGAAAGAGAACTAACAGTTTGGACAGCGCCATATTCCCACATCTCAAAGGTAAAAATTAACTCATGGTTCTCACAGAGCCCAGGCAGGAGAGGCTGTGTGGGTGTGGGTGGGTGTGGGTGCACCCTGCCGCCTCCTTCTCTGCCTTCAGCGCACACTCTGCACCTCACAAGCTCTGCCGCCTCTCGGGTGAGACGTTGTCCCTGTCCACAGGTGGCTATAGAGTTTTTTAAGGGCGTAGTTTTAGAAATAGTCTCCAGCAAGACTAATACATAATCAACCTCCATTTTAAACACAATTTTAAAAGATACTTCTTTTGTCTGAAGTATTTTTCAAAATTCCCAAATGTTATGTATATGTGAATTATTTTTGTCTAGCATTGTCAGTAATTGAAACATTAGAATTCTACTTGTGTTATAAATTGTATTTTTAAAGTTCTGGTTCAATCACAATTTAAAATTCCTAAGTAAAATGGTCTAAGCATGTATGTTGACATTTGCTTTAAAATGCAAGGTGTGACGAAAGTACATTTACAGTAGTACAAGCACAGAACACAGTTTATTCTTGTATTATTACTTATTAAGTATTGTATTATTTCCCATAAAACAACTGTAAACCTACTTGTGCCCTACTTTCTATGTAATTCATTTTAAATTGCTTTTGAAATTTTTATATAATATTATTTTTCATGTGTTTTGTT
>NW_025333510.1:0-9940 GCF_019186645.2 Phyllostomus hastatus | reverse complement strand
GAAAAATTAAACTCAGACAAAATCAGCTCTTGGCAAGAATTGGGAGTAATTCTATCTCTCGTTATTACTGGTTCGAGAGTCAGTTGATTCAAATACTTGGAAATGTGAAATGCTTCACTTCCTCACACAACCAAAAGAATAATAACAACCAATCTGAAAACAATAAACAACAAGAGGTGCCAGAAAATAAAACTGCATGGAACTCTGACAACCAAGGAGTTAAAGAAACATTCACCCAGACCTGTAGCACGGGTGGAGAAGGGCAGCCTAGTAGAGAGGACGCAAGACAAGGTGGCGACCGGGCGGGCAAGGCAGGGCTGGCTGAGCTGGAAACTAAAGACTCAAATTAGCTGTAAACTACTGTGGAGACTGCCATGCTGGAGAAACGCCCAGTCTCACATGACAGAGTTCATAGGAAAGTGGGGATAAAAGGGAGCAAGCAAGCCACCCTGTTTCCTCTCTGGCCCCTCCCCTACACAGCACCACAAGACAGCAAAGAGGGTTGCCTTGCCTGGGTGAATACCTAAGGCTCCACCCCTTACAACATAACAGGTGCACCGAGACAAAGAAATATGGCTCAAATGAAAGAACAGATCAAAACTCCAGAAAAAGAGCTAAGCAACAAGGAGATAGCCAACCTATCCAATGCAGAGTTCAAAACGCTGGTAATCAGGATGCTCACAGAAATGGTTGAATTTGGTCACAAAATGAAGGAATAAATGAAGGCTACCCAAAGTGAAATAAATCAAAATATACAGGGAACCAACAGTGAAGGGAAGGAAACTGAGTCTTAAATCAACCATTTGGAATGAAAGGAAGAAATAAACACCCAACCAGAACAGAATGGAGAAACAAGAATTCAGAAAGAATGAGGAGAGGTTTAGGAACCTATGGGACTACTTTAAATGCTCTAACATCAGAATCATAGGGGTGCCAGAAGGCAAACATGAGCAAGAAGTTGAAAACTTATTTGAACAAATTATAAAGGAGAACTTCCCCAATCTGGTAAAGGAAATAGACTTCCAGGAAGGCCAGGAAGCCCAGAGAGTCCCAAAGAAATTGGACCCAAGGAGGAACACACCAAGGCACATCATCATTAAATTACCCAAGATTAAAGGTAAAGAGAGAATCCTAAAAGCAGCAACAGAAAAGAGGACTGTTACCTAAAAAGGAGTTCCCATAAGGCTATCAGCTGATTTCTCAAAAGAAACTTCACAGGCAAGAAGGGGCTGGAAAGAAGTATTTGAAGTCATGAAAGGCAAGGACCTACATCCAAGATTACTCTATTCAGCAAGGCTATCATTTAGAATGGGAGAGTAAATAAAGTGCTTTCCAGATAAGGTCAAGTTAAAGAAGTTCATCATCACCAAGCCTTTATTATATGAAATGTTAAAGGGACTTATCTAAGAAAAAGAAGATCAAAACTATGAACAATAACATGGCAACAAATTCACAACTATCAACAACTGAATCTAAAAACAAACTAAGCAAACAAGGAAAACAGGAACAGAATCATAGATATGGAGATCATTTGAAGGGTTATCAGGGGGAGGGAAAAGGGGGAGAGTGGGCAAAAGGTGCAAAGATAGAGAAGTACAAATTGGTAGGTAAAAAACAGACAGGGGGAGGTTAAGAAGAATATAGGAAATGGAGTAATCGAAGAACATACAAGCATGACCCATGGACATGAACTAAGGGAGGGATTGCTGGAGGGAGTTGGTGGTACCAAGCAGAGGGCACAAAGGGGGAGAAGTTGGAACAACTGTAATAGCATAATCAATTAAATATATTCTAGATAACATCCAACCAAGAACAGTTTACCTAGAAAAGTTATTCAGAACTGAGAAAGAGATAGTTTTCTAGACAAGCAAATGCTACAGCAGCTCATCACCACTAAACTGACCTTACAAAAAACATTAAAGGGACTTCGTTCATGTGAAAAGTAAGGGCACTAAACAGTAAGAAGAAAACATACGAAAGTATACATCTCACTGGTAAAGGTAAATATGTAGTAAGGGCAATGGATCAATCACTTATAAAGTCAGTATAAAGGTTAAAAGACAAAACTAGTATAAATAGCTATAACAACAATCATTAGTTAAGTGACACCCAAGATAAAAAGATGTAAAATGTTACATCAAAAACACGAAACATGGGGAAGGGACAGTAAGATGTGGAGTTTTAGAATGCATTCACAGTTAAGTTGTTATCAACTTAAAGTAGACTATTATAAACATAATTTGTTACATGTAAGCACTATAATAACCACAAAGCAAACACGTGTTGTGGAGACATGGGAGATAAAGAGGCAGGAATCTAAGCGTACCACTAAGGAAAGTCATCAAAGCACAAAGGAAGAAACAGCGAGGAATTACAAATAAGCCAGAAAACAATTAACAAAGTAGCAGTAAGTACGCCTCTATCAATAACCAATTTAAATGTAAAGGGACTACATTCTCCAGTCTGAAGAGCATCCTGACAGAGTGGCTGAATGAATAAAACAAGATCCACTGACATGCTGCCTGCGAGAGACTCACGTCAGATGTAACGACACAGGGACTGAAAAGGAGCAGAAGGAAAGATGTCCATGCAAATGAAAACCAGAAGAAATTGAAGTGGCTACACTTACAGCATACAAAACAGACTTTAAAACAAAGATTGTGTTAAGAGACAAAAAGGGCATCACATAATGATAAGGTGGTCAAGCCAACCAGAGGACACAACATTTGTAAACACTTATGCACCCAGCATAAGAGCACCTACATATATAAAGCAAACATCACACAGACCTAACAGGAGAAATAGACGGCAGGGCAATAATAGTGGAGAACTTTAATGCCCCGCTTTCACCAGTGAGTAGATCATGCCGACAGAAATCAATAAGAAAACTGGCTTTAAACAACACATTAGATCACATAGACTTAAAGGTACATGCAGAACATTCCAACCAAAAGCAAAAGAATACACATGTTTCTCAAGTGTACATGGAACATTCTCCAGGAAAATCACAAGTCAGGCCAAAACACAAATCTTAATAAATTTAAGATTGAAATTATATCAAGCACTTTTTCATTAATGGTACCAAACTAGAAATCAATTATAAGAAGAAAACTGAAAAATTTACAAATATGTGGAGATTAAAAAGCATGCTACTGAAGAGTCAATGGATAAAAAAAACATCAAAAAAGAAACTTAAAAATATCTTGAGACAAATGGAAATGGAAATACAACATACCAAAACTTATGAGACGCAGCAACAGCAGTTCTGAGAGGGAAGTGAATGGCAATAAATGTCTGCATCAAGCAACAATAAATCTGAAAATAAAACCTCACTTTACACTTCAAGTAACTACAGAAAAGGCCCAAAGTTAGTGGAGAGAAGGAAATAACAAGGATCAGAGCAAAAATAAATGGAGTAGAGACTAAAAAGACAGTAGAAAAGGTCAGTGAAATGAAAAGCTGTTCTTTTACAAGATAAACAAAATAAATAAACCTTCACCTAGACTCATCAAGAACAAAAAGAGAGAGGACTCAAACATATAAAATCAGAAATGAAATTGAATACATTACAACTGATACTACAGAAATACAAAGTGTAAGAGAACTACTATGAACAACAATATGCCCACAGATTGGTGAACTAGAAAGAATGTATCAGTTTCTAAAAACATAAAACCTACCCAGACTGAATCAGGAAGAAACAGAAAACTTGAACCGACCAATTACTAGTAAGGACACTGAGTCAGTAATCAAAAACCTCCCAACAAACAAAAGTCCAGGACCAGGATTAACTGGTGAATTCTACCAAACATTCAAAGAAGAATTAATACCAATCCAGCTCAGACTACACCTAAAAATAAAGAGGAGGGAACACTCCCAAACTCATGTGAGGAGGCCAGCATCACTCTGACATCAAAACCAGACGAGGATGCCACAAGAAAATATAACTGCAGGTCAACATCCCTGAGGAACAGAGACACAAAAATCATCAACAAAACACTAGCAAACTTCAGTCCAAGCACATGCTCCAATCACCACACTCCATGGTGAAGGGGGACATGAGGGGTGGTTCAGACCCACAGTTCAATCAGTGGGTACATCCCCTAAACAAAACGAGGGATAACCATCACACGATCATCTCGGTAGATGCAGGAAAAACACATGACAAAATTCACCATCTGTGGATGACAAAAACTCTCAAACAGGTATGCACAGAGGGAACATACCTGAACATATTAAGGCCACATGTGAGAATCCCACAGCTAAAATCATACTCAATGATAAAAAGCTGGGAGGTATTCCTCTAAGTTCAGGAACAAGACAAGGATGTCCACTCTTGCCACTTTTATTCAAAATAATTTTGGAAGTCCTAGACAGAGCAACTAGTCAAGAAATTAAAAGGTATCAAAATTGGAAAGGAAAAAGTAAAATGTCACATTTTCAGTTAACATGAGCTTATTATATGTAGGAAAAAACCCTATAAGCTCCATTTAAAAAGAGCCTGTTGGAACTAATGAACACTTTCAGTAAAACTGCAGGATACTAAATCAAACTACAATTTTTTGTGTGTTTCTATAAACTAATAACAAACTGCCAAAAGAGAAATTATTTTAAAAATTCTGTTTATAACTATATCAAAAAGAATAAAATACCAAGGAACAAACTTAAGAAAAAGGTGAAATTCTAGTACACTGAAAACTATAAGATAGTGATGAACAAAATAAATAAAAAGATATTCTACGCTCATAAAATGGAAGAATTAATATTGTTAAAATTTCTATACCACCCAAAGCAATGTACAGATTCAATGCAATCCCAATGAAAATCCAATGGTGCCCTGGCCAGGTGGCTCAGTTGGTTGGAGCGTCACCCCATACACCAGAACTCTGTGGGATCAATCCCTGGTTGGAATGCATATGGGAGGCAATTGACTGATGTTTCTGTTTTGTTGGGAGCTGTCCCTCCTGGTTTCAGGGACTGTAGCCTTTTGTCCCACAGCTGGAGCTGAGTGAAAAGGCTGTGGGGACATGAGCCATTAAAGAGACAGGACATTACCTCCTGGCAGGAGCACAACCCCTGACTCACTCACTTCCCCCTGCTTGGCCTGGGTGGATGACTGGTTAGCCAATGATGGGTAAGATCCCTCAAAGGAGGAGGGACAACCTAAGACAGGCACTGTTGCAAAGGGCCATCATGGAAGGACTTAGGGGTCTTCAGAGAAGGGGCAGAAAGACCCTTGCCCCTTGGTTTTGTCAGAGCCTGAGTCCTCAGTCTCTCTGCAAGTCTCCTAGTCTCTTGGCTGCTTTGCTCTCTCTGCCTGACTCAGTCTGGAAACTATGCCAAAGACCTTGCACTGAAACAGACAGCTCTTGCCAGATCTGATATACACTGTTTCATTTGAGACCTGCTCTGCCCTGTTGCTATGAAACAGACACTTGAGCTAAAGCCAACCCCTGACCAGAGACAATCGCTATGTTTCTTCAACTATTATTTGTAAATAATGTCAGTTTTTCATGACTGCACCTTTTTAGACACTGGTTGATGAGCTTTATGTGCATACTATGTATCTCTGAGCTGAACCCAATAAAAACACAAGGAAGAAGGTATTCAGGACCTTTCTCCTTTGAGGGACTGATCACATTTCCTCCCCAAGCAAATCACACATTGGACATTTTTACTTCTCATCTGCAACAACCAGGGAGTTCTGCTGGCGGACCTCCCCATCACTGTTTCTCTCTCTCTCTCTCTCTCTCTCTCTCTCTGTCTGTCTCCCCCCTTCCTCTTTCTCTCTGTCAATTTTTAAAAATCCAATGGTATTTTACACAGAAATAGAATAAATCATCCTAAAACTTGTATGGAACTACATAAAACCATAAATAGAAAAAAATCACCTTGAGAGAGAGAACAAGCTAGAAGCATCACATGCCATGATGTCATGCTGTTATAAAACTATGGTACCAGAACGGCATGGTATTGACAAAAATACAGACACATAGGTCAATGGAACAGAACAGGGGGCCCAGTTATAACCCACATATACAGAGTCAATTAATTTATGACAAAGGTGACAGAGTACATTACAGTGGAGAAAGGACAGCCCTTTCAGTAAATGGTGTTGAAAAAAGTGAACTGCCATGTGCAAAAAAAAAAAAATGGAATTCACCCGCTATCTTACACTATACATGAAAATCAGTTAAAAATCATACACAAATGGGGTAAAGTCTTTAACATAATATCTGAAACCATAACACCCCTAGAAGAAAAAACAGAGGGAAAGTTCCTTGATGTAAATCTTGACAATGATTTTTGGATTTGATGCCAAAAGCAAAGGCAATCAAAGGAAAACAAGTGGGACTGCGTCAAACTAAAAAACTTCTGCACAGAAAAATGAAAATATCAACAAAATGAAAAGGCAGGCTAGCTAATAGTATATCTGATAATATCAAACATATATACAACTCAATAGAAAAAATTTATTTTAAAAAATGGGAAATGGATCTGAATAGCCTTTTTCTTTCAAAGATTACTTACAGATGTGCAGCAGGTACATGAAAAGACGTTCAACATCATTTATCTGCAGGGAAATCAAGTCAAAACCACAATGAGATATCACTTCCTCCCTATTAGAATGGCTACTGTCAAAAAGACAAGAGATAATAAGCCCTGGCTGGTGTGGCTCAGTGGATTGAGTGCTGGCCTGCAAACCAAAGGGTAACTGGTTCAATTCCCAGTCAGGGCACATGCTTGGGTTGTGGGCCATGTCCCCAGTAGGGGGTGCACATGAGGCAACCACACACTGATGTTTCTCTCCTTCTCTTTCCACTTCCCTTCCTCTCTCTAAAAAATAAATAAATCATTTTTTACAAAAAAAAGACAAGAGATAATAAGCATTAGTGAGGAGGTGGAGAAAGGAACACTTGTGCACTGTTTGTGGGAATGTAAGTTTGTGCAGGCACTATGAAAACCAGTATAGTGGTTCCCAAAAACACAAAAATAGAACTGCCCTGTGATCCAGCAATTCCACTGTTGGGTACTCACCCAGTGGAGATGAAATCATCGATCTCAGAAACACACCTGCACTCCATGTCCACGGCAGCGTTACAGTGAAGCTGTGTGTTTCGTGGTTTCAGCTACCTAGTCAACCGTGGTCCAAAAACATCAAATGTGGATTCCAGAAATAAGCAATTCATAGTTTTGAACTGCAAACCATTCTGAGCAGCATGATTAGGTCTGTGCCATCCCATTCAGTCAGTATTCCCTGTATCCAGCCTACCCTCCTGCCCATCAGTCACCCAGTAGCCGTCAGGGTTATCACTGCTGTGCTACCACAGTGCCTGAGTTCAAGTAACCCTGACTTCACTTCAAATGGCCCCAAAGTGCATAAGTAGTTTAAATCTTATCATAGGTGTATATATATAAGAAAAGGTATGTCTAGGGATCAGTACTATCCACAGCTTCAGGCATCCACTGGGGATCTTCAAATGCTTCTTCCCCTTGCAAGTAAGCAGGGGCTACCATATTATAAGGAACTGGTCCACTTGGCAATGGCAAATGTAGTCCAGCCCTATCAGAAAACTGGCAGGCACGAGTCAGCACACAGGAGTCAGACCCACAGATCAGCTTTCCCGTGGGGAAACCAGGCCTGCATGTGCCTAGGCTGCTTTGAGGCTTGCTTTTGCTAAAACTCCCTCACTCTGAAATGAAGCAGCAAATGTTTACTACATATCTTTAAAGTAACTTCCTAAAGTCTGTGCTAATTCTCCCAAAGATAAAGTGTAACCAGACCAATCTCTCTTATGCAACATTTTTTCTTTGTTAATCTGTAGGAAGTAATCAGAAACATCCTCTCCTCTGTTATCGGTACAAAGTAATCACCTAAAGCAAACCTGAGCATAATGAATGAGAACCTTCTTTGATGTATCTATTAGAAAGCCATATAAACCTGTCCAGGCAAGGGTTGGTGCACTCTCTCACTCAGAGAGTGGCCATGCCGTCCCTTTTCTCCACAGGACTTCTGCAGTCCATGTGAATGTGTTCATTGCTTCCACAACACACGGACCCCGCTGGACAGAGTCCGCATCACTGTATGGCCAAGGTATAGATGCAACCTAAGTGTCCACTGACAGATGAATGTATAAAGAAAATGTGATGTGTGTACGTTTATATACAAATTACAGATATCAGTATATACATAGACACAATGCAATGTTATTCAGCCATGAAAAGAGGAAAGTCTTGCCATTACAACAACACGGATGGAGCCTGAGAAGATTATGCTAAATGAAATATGTTAGACAAAGAAAGACGAGTACTTATTTGTAGAATCTAAATAAATACATAGCCCTGGCTGGTGTGGCTCAGTGGATTGAGTGCCGGCCTTCGAACCAAAGGGTCACTGGTTCTATTCCCACTCAGGGAATATCCCTGGGTTACAGGCCAGGTCCCCAATAGGGGGTGTATAAGAGGCAGCCACAACCACACATTGATGTTTCCCATCCTGTCCTCTCTTTCTCCCTCTCTTCACCTCTGTCTAAAAATAAATAATTAAAACACTTTTTAGACAACAAGATAAATAAATAAATAAATAACAAATGCCTAGATACAAAGAACAGACTGGAGGTTGCCAGAGGTGGAAGGCTGGGGATGGGCAAAATGCATGAAGGTGGGCAACAGGCACAAACTTCCAGTTATAAGATAAATAAGTCCTGGGACTTAATGTACAGCATGGCCACTAGAGTTAATGATACTGTATATTTTAAATTCATAAGAGAATAAATTTTTTTTAGATTTTATTTATTTTCAGAGGGAGGGGAAGGGAGGGAGAGAAACATCAGTTGGTTGTCTCTCACATGCCCCCAACCAGGCACCTGGCCTGCAACTCAGGCACATGCCCTGACCAGGAATGGAACCAGCGATCTTTTGGTTCACAGGCCAGCACTCAATCCACTGAGCCACACCAGTGAGGGTGAGAATAAACTTTAAAACTTCTCATCATAACTCTGGCCAGCTAGCTCAGTTGGTTACAATGTCATCCTGATACAACAAGGTCACAGGTTCAATCCCCAGTCAGGTCACATAGAAAAAACAAGCAAGGAATACATAAATAAGTGGAACAAGAAAGTGATGTTTCTCTCTTTCTTTCTCTCTATCAAATCAACTTTAAAAAAACAACTTCTCATCACAAGAAAAAAGTAACTATGTGTGGTGATGGACATTAATTAAATTTATTATGGTAATGATTTTAAAATATATACATATGTCAAATCATTATGTTGTACATCTAAAACTAATACAATGTTATCAATTTGGAAACTCCCAACAAAGAAAAGCACTGGAGCTGAAGGCTTCACTGGTAATTAAATAAGACATACTACCAAACCTTCTCAAACTTTAAAAAAAAATTGAAGAAGAGGGAACAATTGTACCTTCTCTGAGGAGAGTGTAACCCTGATATCAAAGCCAGAAAGAGACACAAGAAAAGAAAACTACACACCAGCATTCCTTATGAACACTGATGTAAAATGCTCAGCCGAATACTAGCAAACAGAATTCAGCAGCATATTGAAAGGATTATGCACCATGACCAAGCATCCTGGAATGCAAAGGTGGTTCAGCACATGGAAATCAATCAATGTAATATGTTACATCAACAGAATGAAGAAAATTGATGCAGAAAAGGAATTTGACAAATTCAATACCCTTTCATGATAAGAACACTCAATAGAATAGGAACAGAAGCAAACTACTCAACATAATAAAAGCCATGTATGAAAATCACAGTAAACATCATACTTTCAGTAAAGAAAGACTGAAAGGTTTTCCTCTAAGCTCAGGAGCAAGACGAGGATGCCCCTTTCACCCCTTCCATTCAACATAGTACTGGAAGTTTGCCCTGGCTGTGCAGCTCAGTTGGTTAGAGCATCATCCCAATATACCAACA
>NW_025333509.1:0-65126 GCF_019186645.2 Phyllostomus hastatus | reverse complement strand
TTCCCTCACACCCTGCAGCACCTGCTGCACCAGGACGCTCTCCCTGGTTCTGGGGCTGAGACCTTCCCTGGAGCCTGACTCTGGCCTTTCTGAGTCATCAGCCTCCACCTGAGTCTGTGTCTCCCCCTAGAGACCTGCACACTCCTACCCTAGGTTCTCACCCTGATTCTGGAACTTTCCAAGAAATAGGACATTATCCCAGATGTCTCTGTCCAGGCTGGTGTCTGGGTGTTGCTCTCCCTTTCCCCACCCCCACTGTCCTGTCCACTCTCAGGGTGGTCACATGAGCACTGCTGGAGTGTCCCATGACCATGCAGAATTCCTGAATTTTCTCACTGTCCCCTCAGACCCTCCAAAGACACACGTGACCCACCACCCCATCTCTGACCACGAGGTCACCCTGAGGTGCTGGGCCCTGGGCTTCTACCCTGCGGACATCACCCTGACCTGGCAGCGTGAAGAGGAGGACCTGACTGAGGACATGGAGCTAGTGGACACCAGGCCTGCAGGGGACGGGACCTTTCAGAAGTGGGCAGCTGTGGCCGTGCCCCCTGGAGAGGAGCAGAGATACACATGCCATGTGCAGCACCAGGGGCTGCCTGAGCCCCTGACCCTGAGATGGGGTGAGGAGGGGATGTGGGCACAGAGCCTCTCCTCAGGGTGTCCCTGAGCAGGGTCAGGACTCAGGCCTGAGGTTGACCTCTCACCTTCCCCTCACAGACCCCCCTCCTCAGACCACCATCACCATCGTGGTCATCGCTGCTGCCCTGGGTCTCCTTGTAGCTGTGGTCACTGGAGCTGTGCTGTGGAAGAGGAAGTGCTTAGGTGGGCAAGGGGTGGGGCTGAATTCCCTGTCCCCCTGGGGGTCAAGCCCAGGTGGAAGTGTGCTCTGCCTCCTTAATGGGCATCGTGTCCCCACACAGATGCTTGTCCATCTGGGGCCTATTTCCCAACACTGACTCTTTACTGAGGTCCATGGGAAAGTGAGGGACACTTTTATCACCAGATGGTTCTAGTGATGGGGACTGATTCCCAGTCTCATAGGTCAAAGGGGAAGGTCCTTGCTAAGGACAGATGTCTAGAAGCTCAGTTGGTCCACTCCACACACGTGTACTTTCCCCATATTTCCTGAGTGTTCAGTCACAGTTCTGGAACCTTCCCTGTGCTTCAGGAGTGTGGGGCTCCTTTAGCGTCAAGGGACCCAGCCTTCTCCCTGACTTCTCACAGTAGGTTTTCTTCCCACAGGCAGATGCAGGAAGAGCTATGCTCAGGCTGCCTGTAAGTCTGGGTGTTGGGGAGGTGACATCTGGGACCCTTGGGAGAGTGTGGGCTGGAGTCTATGAGAGGGGATCCCTCACCCCTAACTCTGCTATTGTGTCTTCCCCAGGCAACGACAGTGCCCAGGGCTTTGATGTGTTTCTCTCAGCTCCTAAAGGTGAGACCCTGAGTGCAGAAGGTGGGGACGTTGGGACTGAGGGGCACAACAGGTTTTGGGGATTCTCATAGTGGGACATTCTGAGCATGTGGTGGGCTGTGGAAGAATGTGACACTTCTGAGACTGACCTGAATTTGTTCATGACAACTTTCTTCCCCAGCGTAAGAGATACTTTCTATGGGACCTGTTGCTAAAAACAGTCACTGCAGCCTCCCCTTAGGACTTTAGGGATCCCTGCCTGCTGTTTCTGCAACTGGCATCGGAACCTGTCTGCATCCTTATCAGCATCACATGAGGAGCTGGTCACCGGGCCAATCTCCCCATAGGGATCTGAGTCCTCTCCCCTGGGGACAGTCCTGTCCTAGCCGAGTTGGGGTGAAGCCATCCCCATCCTGGTCATTTCTCATCTGGATCATCTTGGTTGCTGCTTTGCCTTAGCTGCTTCAGGAGAACCTTGTCCCACCAGAACCTGGGATCCCAGGGTCTCGAGCATCACCCAGGCCTTGTGGTGGCTCCAGGACTGTGCTCAGTGAGGGCTTCCTGTGGGTGTGTCAGCCTGGGTTCAGGCCTGAGTCTGGTCCACAACCCCTATGTTTTGGGTATTTTTATAGCTTCTTTTTTTCTGTAAACATTATACCTATTTTTGTTTTCTTAATTAAATTATTAGAGCTCTTTTATTAAATATATTGGGGTGTGTTCTTATTAAATATATTGGGGTACACTTGGTTAAGAGGATCGTGTAGGTTTCAGGTGTGCATTTCTATGATACAGGATCTGTACATCGCACTGGGTGCCCACCACCCAAGTCAAACCATCTTCCCTCACCAGGTATGAGGACCCTCCTCCCCCAACCCCCTTCCCTCTGGGAGCTACCACACTGCTGTCTGTGTCCATGAGTTCCAGGTTTATATCCCACATGTGAGTGAAATCATAGGGTTCTTAATTGTTTCTTACCAAGTTATTTCATTTAGCATGATATTCTCAAGGTCCATCCATACAGGAGGCCCTATTGATATTTCTCTCTCCCTTTCTCTCAAATCTATAAAAATATATTCTTGGGTAAGGATTTTTAAAAACACCACAACATCTGTGAATTGCTATAAAATGCAGTGGGTCTGTGCATTGGGGAACTAAGAATAAGCTGAATGGCTGGCCTCACAGAGCCCATGTTGTGTGGCAAAGGGACACACTGTACCCTGTGACCACAGTGAGGAAAGAGTTCCCATGAGCAGGTGGGAGGTGCTGTGGAGAAGGGGACACACTGGGGTGTGTTGGGAGAGGGAGGAGGCCTGTTAGAATTTGAGTGGTCAGCATGGGGCCTCATGGGAAGGTGGCCTTGGAGGAGCAATGAGAAGGACAGGAGCAATTACCCAGCAGGAGGTCTGGGGCAGGCTCCTTCCAGACAGGTGATCTCCTTAAAGGGAGCCCCCGCACCCCATGTGGTTTTGGAACACCCACGAGGCCAGCATGGCCGGAGTAGAATAGAGTGGTTGGGAGACATTAGATCATGGCCACATTGTGCAGGCTTGGGAGACAACGACAGATATGATTTTCCTTTCCTTTTATTTTATTTTTTTAGTTACAGAAATCTTTCTTTTAAAATAAGCCACATGTATACACATGTATAAAACATATATCCTATAGGTATATATCACATATATCCTCTTTCTATATGTTTTCTGAAGTGATTTAGATTAAAAGCTCCAGTCCTGGCTGGTGTGGCTCAGTGGATTGAGTGCCGGACTGAGAACCACACGGTTACTAGTTCAAATCCCAGTCAGGGCACATGCCTGGGTTGCAGGCCAGGTCCCGAGTAGAGGATGTGGGAGAGGCAACTACACATTGATGTTTCTCTCTCTTTCACCTTCCTTTCCCCTCTCTCTAAAGATAAATAAATAAAATCTTTCAAAAAAAAATAAAAGCTCTAAGAGATTTTGTTTCCAGTAGGTGTTATTTTATCTACACCTTCACCCCATTGTTAAGCTGTTCGAAGTCACTTTACGTTCATAAATGTACCATGAAGTGGGGAGACAACCCGAGTGGGAAAGACTGCCACTGGACAAAGGGACCACATGGCTCCCCAGTGATGTTCCCTGTGACCACCTGTGCTCCATGTGCAATTAAGGGTTCCTTCCCGCATATCCGAATGTGACTTTTTGGAGCCTCTGCCTGTGGCTGGTTGAATCCCCTGATTCTAACCAAGGGCCACTTTGTTGCCTACGAGTCACCCCAAGTTTCAGGCCCCCCACAGGGGTATCCATGTGGGGTTCAGAAAGCTGACCAATCAGAATGTGAGGAATACCTGCTTATAGCAGTAACTGTTTTAGCATCCAGGATCCTTAATCCACTGCAGACACTGTTCTCATTCTGCAGATGCTGAGTCCTGGAAGGTCATGGCCAAGGAGCCAATGTCCCTAGTGGCTTCCTCTGAGAGTTCCTCCCCAAGAGAGAGCCCTCGGGCCACAGGGTCAGTCTGGCTGCTGAGCTGAGAACAGAATCAGGAGACAAGGGACCAGCGAGGCAGGAGGGAGAGGTGTGGGGAAGCTCCCAGGGTTCCAGGCTGCAGGAGCTGGGTGTTTTGATGTGGCTGTGAGTGGTGGAAACAGTGGGAAGGGACTGAACACTGAATGCATTGGGAAGATGGATTTCACAGCATTTCCTAAGGATTCAATCTGGGGTATGGGAAAGGAGTCAAGAAGGGCACCCCATGTTTGTACTGTGCCAGCAGAAAGATGGGGTTACATCAGCAGAGATGGGGAAGACTCTGGCAGAGCATGTGTGGGGGAGGTGGTGGGCATTTCAAGTGTTCAGCTGAAGAGAAGGTCAAGTTGAGATGTCTGTTAGAAACACCAGTGATCTCTCAGGTTGGACCAATGACTGTGGGGACCTTGAGGAGAAATGTCTGGGCTGGAGAGATAGGTGTGGAGGTGATGATGACATTAAAGCTGTGAGCGTGGATGAGGCCACCAAGGGAGCAAGGACTGTAGAAGAGGAATAACCAGGACTGGACACTGCACCCACCTGTCCCAACAGTGGGAACGTTCATCCTGGTGACTCCCCAGCCTGGTGACGGCCATGTTTCCCCATCACAGATTCACCATTTGGTGTTTGTCATTCATCAGGAATTTACAGGGAGATATTCTGAGATTGTCCTGCTGTGCTCTTCACCACTTCTATACTCACCCTCTTTAGCCCCTCTTATAACTTCCACCCAAGTCAGTGAAAATATGATGGTTGCCCTGTATCAGCCCTGGACATTTATTTTCAGGTGTGAAGTACAGCTTAGAGAACATAGTCAATAATGTTGTCATAATCACATATGGTGTGAGATGTGTACTAGATTTATCAGGGAGATTAATTAACAAGCTATATAAGTGTTTAATCACTGTGCTTTACAGATGAAACTAATAAATACTGTATTTCAAATGTTTTGAAAAATAAAAAATATATTTAAAGTTTAAAAAAGTGCTAACTTGGACATCATGCCCAACATCCCGACAGCATTTTGGGGGAGATTTGAGTATTTTGTAACAAGCTCATAAGCCATCCTGGTTTCAGAGAGATTTTGAACCACACAATTCAGTGATGAGCTAGGGACCACGTTGGGGAAAGGACTTAAATCCGCATGTGAATGTTTTTCCCCACAACTGGGGATGCAAAGGTAGTTCATATACTGTCATACGAGGGTGGAAGGTATGTGCTGTTTTCTCTACCGTGGGGTAAAGTCAGAGGAAGATTTAGAAAGTGGCTCTCAGTTCAACATAATGAAAGTCTCAGAATGCTTGTTCTCTGCAATGACCACCCTGAGTGATTTCTGGAACAAATACAAATAATGCAACCCAAAGTTTTCTAATTTGAACAAAAAGAATTTATATGTGAGGTATGGAGGCTCTTTTTTTTTTTTTCAGAAGAAGCTACAGAACAGACCTGAGGCCATGAGCAGGGAGAGTTGTGGGACTAGAATGCACAGGCAGACCAGCCTAGGTCACAGGGATGACAGTGTGAGGGACTTAGGGACAAGCTCTGACAAGAGGAGGAGCTTAAAGAATGTGCCCAGCAGGAAACACCATGACTGGAGACCCTGGCACAGATGTCCCTGCACCACTGTGACAATGAGACTCTAAGTCAGCTCCTCCCAAGGGACAGGGGACACTTTCTCTGCTCCTGCCCACTGCTGCTCATGAGAAACAACTCAGTATTTGCCATGTTTGTCCCTGGTCACCAAACGAGCCTGAGGGAGCCATCCTGTGCTCATGTCCTGTGTCATGTGCACTGTCCTCACGGTCTGGGCCAGCATCTCCATGGTGCTTCACCTGCACAGACACCACCAGAGTCTGCAGCACATTCACACCCCCGCAGCCACCACCAATGTTTTCCAGTGGCCAGAGTCACCCACACAGTGTGGATGCTGGTGGTCACCTTTCTCACCTCCCACGTGCTGAGTTCCATTTTTACACTCACATCACTGCCTTTTTAGACTTATCTGTGGTTGATGCAGGCAGCTTCATTTCTGGTTTCCTGTTTCCCCAGTGTCAGCTCCACCCTGCTGGTCCTCAGGGACCTAGAACTCCTGGGTGTGCTCTTGTGGTGTGGAAACCACAGTAGAGATGTGAATACAAAGTCAGCTTCAACAGTAACTACTTAGTAACTATGTACTCAGTACCATTTCTTAGATAAAATCCACAACAATCTTAGAAGGTCAGTTTGAAACTGGTGCTTCACTGGAAGATCTTCAAGTCAATCCAGAATATGATGAGCTTGATAAAGATCCATAAAACTATAGAAGAAATATGTCTCCCCATTGATCAGTGCACCTGTTAAAAGGAATCACCCTTTTTTCAGGAATATTGAGCATTTTCCACAAATTTACCTCAATGTGAATGTGGGTGACACTTGACTTACCAAGGTATTGGTTTACCACATAATCCAGTATTGGTCTAGATTCATATTACTCTTTTGTGGGCAAAGATTTTATTTCATGGATGAAGAGAAAGACTTTGGGAAATGAAAAAATTGTTTTAACCATTGTTTTGTATCTTTCCCCCCGATATGTCTGCAATGTGCTGTCATAATACAGAGAAAATCAGGTAGTTCCTTTGAATTGCTTCCTCTTACCTGCGCAGATTTGTTTTACACGGTTGGCCCTCTGAGAACTTTGTTCATTGGATGGATAAGATCCCATTACAAAGAGATAAAGTGGCCACGTATACATTTGCCACATAAAGTTTTGCTTTTTCACTGAAATTTGGACATGGGGTTCTGTTCACACTCGGGTTTTCTTAATTTATTTTTTAAAACACAAAACACTACTTTGGTTTTGCTCACTTCCCCATTTATTAGAATAACCACATTTGGAGAGACACAAAGCACTTAAGTTTCACACAATGACAACGTTATCACAAATCCCAAACAATTTTAGCCACAGATATTCACTTACCTGTTTAAAGAAAAACCCTTTGAAACATCTGAGTCAGCCTGATGCACAGAGACCCTGAATATATGGGAATTCACATTTTAAATGCTTGTATATCCTGCTTTAATAACGTCTCCTTTCCATGGAATCCCGAGTGAAAGGGATTGAAATGTCTGTGTAAATGCTTTGCAGACAGTGACACTAATCTGTACAGCATAAGAAGGTGTAGTGTGCACAGTTCTGCCAGGAGTCTCTGGTCTTTCTGGGTGTCCATGGTTTGTGCTGTGCCTTCTGGTGCTGTCTGAATAATTCTCTCCAAAAGGTTATTTACCTGCAAATGAAGTGACTGGATGTTTGTCCCATGTTAGCAGGACTTCCAGGGTTTCAAAATAAACTATACCACCAATCTGATCAAGAAATCCATTCATACGTCCTTCTGTTATCCTTTGCGAAGCTAACTTTTCTGCCCTGGCTGCAGGGATCTCTAAAGATCCTCAAGCTCTTCAGAGGTAACATTACTTTATAATTTGCTTGCAGACAACACATTGCTTCAGTAACAGCTCTGTCCAAGATGCTAGAACCATCAGCTGAGGTTGCTTTTGGTGAGACATCAGCATGGCAGCAAATGCTTGAAGCTGATTTCCTCTGATGACCACACCCAGGTACATTTTCTTTGGATCCCATGAGCAGCAGGTTGCTGGCCCCTTTCACCCTGAAAAAGAGTAGCTAGCATTTGACAATGCTGTCATCCTGCTGATGTTAAGATGTTTCAGCTCCAAGCAGGTTTTAAAGCCTCTAGTCTTCTGCTTTTGTGCCCTGTCACCTTATAAGAGAGCTCATTGTCCCTTTGGGTAGGTAGCTTCAGTGAATTTCCTTCTAAAATCAAGAACACGTGCATGGCATACCTATCATGTATCTGTAACTATTCCCTGGTTGATTCATTCTGAAGCAATGAGGCTAGATTTATGGAAACCTCTGCCTGGACTGGATCACTGCCCTCCAGACCTAGCCGAGCCATCTTCAGGAATATCTCCAGGTCACAATCCACTTTGCACTGTTTTTGTCCCATTTGCAAAGGAATTCTCACCAGCACTCACTCGGCCTTTCTCCAGTCTTCCCCCTTCTCATATGGGGATGCAAGATGCTCTCTCATGGAAGGCAACTAAAAACACTTTGTTGACTTGTATAAAAGGGAAGGCAGATGGAGAGGAAAGTCAAGAGCTCAGCACAGAGCTGACAGTGCTGGGCTCCATGTCTGGGCTCTGGGCAATGAACTTGCACACCTTCCCCCACTGCTCACTCAGGGCGCTGCTCTCTGTGGAGGCCAAGCTGGGTCTTTCCCTTCTTCTGGGGTGTGGTCATTTGTATCTCATCAAATCTTCATTGCTTTTAAGAAGCTGGTTTTTGTATTATACATGGCATTTTTTACTATTTTAATGGGAAGATTTGTCTACATGTTTTAGCCATCTTTATCAGCAGTGGACTTTCTAAAGCAAATGGTTGGTTCCAGAGGATAGGATCAGAACCTGGATCTTAAATTGCAATCTGAGGTAGATCTGTCAGGAGTTTTGTGAGTGAAGGGATTTTATGTAACTTGTTCTTCAAAAACATTTTTAATGCACATATAAGACAATTCAAAAGACACTCAGGAATACACAAAATAAATGAGTCACTTTGTCCCCCTGCCCCCTCAGTCACCTAAGTCCTCTCCCAGGAGGACTTGCCTTCACAGTGAGTCACTTATGATTTCTCATCCCAGGAAAATATATCTGTGCATTAATGTCTGTAAAAAGAGCTCAAGCCACAGCCTGGGGAAAAATGTTTGCAAATCACTTATTTTAGACTATACATAAGAATTTTCAAACTCAACTATAAGAAAACAATACCTCAATAAAAAGTGATCAATATTCTAGACACACAGTTCACCAAAGAATTTTTGCCAGGCCTGGCCAGACAGCTCAGTTGGTTGGAGTGTTGTCCTGTGCAGCACTCCACAACACAAGGTTGTGGTTTCAAGCCCTGGTCAGTGGACACACTTAGGTTTAGGGTACAATCCTCCACCTAGGTGCCCATGGGAAGCAGGCAACCAAACATGTTTCTCTCTCACATCAATGTTTCTCTTTCTCCGTTCCTCTCTCTCTCTGAAGTCAATGGGAAAATAGTTCTATAGTGAGGAAGAAAGAAAGAAAGAAAGAAAGAAAGAAAGAAAGAAAGAAAGAAAGAAAGAAAGAAAGAAAGAAAGAAAGAAAGAAAGAAAGGAAGGAAGGAAGGAAGGAAGGAAGGAAGGAAGGAAGGAAGGAAGGAAGGAAGGAAGGAAGGAAGGAAACAAAAGAGATAAATAGGAAAGGAAGGGTATATTTAAGGAAGTGGCACCAAACCCGAAGTCACAGGTAAGGTGTTGCTCTGAGATCTGACTCCCCGATGGCTTCTAGGCAATGGGTTGTAGAAGACACTAAGGGACTGAGGCTCGAGGTCTCCATTTATCGGTCAGCACTGGGGTAGGCGGTGGCTTAACATTGTATCTGATCATACGTCAGCCATGGGGCCATTCTGTCTGGTTTCACACGTTCATTCCACAACTTGTTCCAGAGTCTACATCTTCATGAGCACATGTTCGAACATATCAGATATTCAGCCACTTTCATTTCTGCAGACACCTGTTCACAGCCCTCGGTCTTGGCACAGGTGGCCTGGGTCTCTGCACACCTGGAGCAGGTGGACATCCTGGATGTCCCTCACCTCTCCTCAGGCAGCCCTGGCCTCTCCTGTTCTGGATCCCCTGTCACCTGGATCCCACATGTTCCTCTTCTTTTATTTACTTCCTCATTTTCCCCACTTTGCCCGATAGTATTTTCCATCAGGGAATGTGAAAAGTTAGCCATTAAAACTCTAAATACATGAAGAAACTGTAGGCTATCCTAGCCCTTATTCACATCTTGACTTGATGTGGAACTATGTGTTGGAAATAATTTTTTTCTGCAGCAAGTGGAAGGCATTGCATAAATGTCTTCTAGTCTCCAGGCCCATATTTGCTGCCTCTTGAAGTTTTCAAGGTCTCTTCCCACCCTCTTTCTGAAATCCATCATGACGTGCCACTGTGTGAGTCTGTTTTTATCTGCTGTAGTGAGAATTACATTTTGATTAGGCCATTCAAAATGTAATTTTTTATCTGTGAACTTTGAGAAATATTCTTAAAAACATTAAAAATCATTTCTTATTCATCATTATTTCTAGACAGATGTTATAAACTTGTTGGGATCCCTTGACTGACAGACTAAGAAATCTTTTCTCCAGCTTCCCCACGCTTTTCCAATTGTATCACTTAGTAGGAGAACAATATGAATCTACCAGTTCATTCACCTACTGAATTATTCATTTCTATGATGATATTTTTATTTCCAAGAGATCTTTCATATTCTATGATTGGGCATAATTGTCCTATTTTAAATGCCATTATCTTTTACATCTTTCAGATAAGATGGAAACCAGTGGAAGGAGACCCATAGATGCCCTGTTCATCTGTTTCCGTGAAATCAGGAACCTTTCCCTCACAGCACTGGGTCATGATTACATTCCCCTTTGTCATTTCTGCTAATGGCCCATCTCCCCAACGACAGTGCCAGAGTCACAGAACCAGAGTCCTACTCTTGCTCTGCATTCTGTCTCCAGACTCTAATTCTGATTTAGTGGAGACCTTGAAATCCATGCTGGATGATGAACTTGCCTGAGGATTTGATAGCTAAGGTACACTGCCCCTTGTTGTCCTCCTAAGCTCTGAGCCCAGCAGCCTCCTATCACAGAACATTCTGGAACATTGCAACAGTTCACTTGTATGGAGTGCAGAGTCACAGCAAGGCAGGATAGTAAGAAGCAAGGAAAACTGTGCAAGTGGAATGGGGAAACTGCACAAGGAAATTAAGGAAGGCCAAACAGTCTGAACAACTTACAGTCAACTGATGAATTACAAGACCTTATCTCTCCTAACCAAAGACACTTGAGAACAAATTGTTTGTATGTTTCTTTTTTAACAGGAGAATGCATAGTGTAAATCACTCTGGTTGTAATACAAGCAACAGAGACCCAATTAATGCCATTTGTACCAGATGAACCCAAGGCCAGATGAAGTCAGGGGGACAAATAACAACAACAACAACAACAACAACAAAAAATTAGAGCCAGACAGAACTAAGATAAAAGTAAACCAGTAGAGCTGACCAGAGGATAATCCCCAACCCAACTATGCGCTCATTTTGATGCATCAGTGTATTAAAATCACCCCTGGAAAACTGATGAATATTCTGCTGACAGCCTCCCCTAAGATTCTCACCCAGAGAAGAGCGATAAAAACCCTCCAGACAGAGACCTGGGGCAGCTCGCTCTAGAGCGCACCCACATCCCCATGTCAGATAGGAACTTCTTTCTGTCCTTGAGATTATCAGCCAGGGGAGCGGTGGGCAGCAGCAGCTGATACTGAATTTAAGAAAAAAGGAAAAGCAGCCCCAACATCGGAACCTATGTGGCGCTTAGGGTGAGGCCCCGTGTTGCCAGGAGCTGGCCTTTTGCTCACTGCTGGGCCGGGTTACTCTCCAGTTGGACACACGTGGTCTCACAGAACATCAGCATCAGACAAGGACATCCCGAGACCATGACAAACTGAGAGAAAATGACACCACACTGCATTTTGTCTAAACACAGACAAACACAAGGCAGAGAGCACTCACAAAAATACCAGCCACCTGCAGCCAGTGGCTGGCATTTTGGACATGCTGACACAGAAAAATCCCTTGTTCCAGAATGCTCTATTGGACAGAACTGCTCTTCATATTGTCTGGGTTTCCAGTCACAGCACTAGACCCATGAAAAATGAAGGGGCCAATATCTCTCTGACAGACGACACCACATTTCTGTCTGGGACATGAGTACATTTCAAGCTGCTGTATAACAAACCAAACTAGGTTACCTGTGGGCTTGGTGCCTTCAAGCACAAACTGTATTCAGTTCAAACAGGAAACACCTGTCTCCCCATCTCCTTTCCCAGACTGAAGACACTCTCGGAAATCTCATTTCCAAGGGGTGACCTTTCTCTTAGTACAACTCAGGGGCAATGCTTTCAGCAGAGGGTGGGGGAGGCAGGGATCCCACCTCAGGGAGAGGGGTTCTAGGAAGTGAGGAGGGACACAAGGCCGGGGCCAGTAGGGAGACTCCCCTGGTTTACTCAGAACAACCATTCTCACAGTGTGTTCTGTGGAACCCTTGAGGTTTCTAAGGCCCTTCCATGGGATCTATGAGGTCCAATTTATTTTCGTAGGATTAAGGACATCCTTGCTTTGTCACTGTGCTCACATGTGCATGGAGGTAAACTCAGCAGGAATGGAGGCCGGGACACCCAACTGCTAAGCAGGCATTCTTCACCACCACCCCTCACAGACAAGAAAACAAAACCAGTGTCACTTTAGAATGATGCAGTCAAGGGATTGAAAAGTATTATCTTTACTAAATCATCATCCTTAACTAAACATTTACAAAATATCTCAGCTTCCCATCAAGATGGCTGTGTAGGTAAATGTGGTATTTTCATCACCCCAGGACCACATCAAAATCACAACTTCACTACAGACAACCACCATTCAGAACCACCTGAAATCTAGCTGAACACAAGCCCTACAGCCAGGGAATGGAAGAAGCCACATTGAGACTGAAAGGAGGGGACACATGCAGAGCAGCCTGGTCCCACACTTGCATGTGGTTGATAAAAATTGAAAGGGGTATCTCAGCTGTGGAGGCGCCCCTGAGGAGTGAGGCATCCCTGCCCTAAATGACACTCCTCAGCCCAGAGTTTCTGTGCCAGGAGGTCAGGTCTCCACAACTTCTGGCTGGAAGAACTAGCGGTGATGGTGGCTGAGTGACACACAGGCTCTGGAGTCCCAGGCAGTTCCTCTTAAAGGTCTGCACACCCACAGACATGCTCCGAGCTCTGGTGTTGGAATGGCAGCTCAGAAGGAACCAGGAACATACCGGGAGCAACTGGATTCTCTGGCATCAGAGTGAGAGCTGAGGGCAGCTGTCTCCCAGACACAAGTACTGACAGAGACCATTGTCCTTTTCCGAGCCCTCCCCCACTCAGAGCTGGCAGGTGGGCACCATATCTGAGTCTCCAACAACCTGGCTCACACTCCTTGCCACACCCTGATGATTCCCCAAACACCACCCCACCCAACTAACGGGCCCCCCATTGCTCTTTCTAGTGATATTTCCATGCAAACTGCGTGTCTTGGCTCATGCTACAGATTTTCCTAAAGTGTCTCAAACAAGCAGTATCTGGCCTAGGCATGCCCTGTACCTCCAGCTAAGTGGCCCCAGGTCTGGTGCTAGTGGCAGCTGGCCTTGGTTTGCAGCTTGGCCTCTCCCAGGCACCTCCAAGCCCAGCACAAGGAGCAGCCATCTCCAGATTGCTTTGTTGCTCATGCTGGGCAGCCCCAGGCCAGGCATAGGTGGTAGCTGACTGTGGCCTGCAGCTCCCAAGAGGACCTTGAGCCAGCACCACTGATGGAGTGCTTCAGACCAGGAAAAAGCATCACTCAACCACCTCCACAGAAACACACTCAAGGGGCAGACTCAGCGGGCACCAGAGCCTCCACGGTGATTGCGGCCAGTCCTCACAGCTGATCAGCCTGGGGATAAATCCTTTCCATTGCCAACAGCAGTACTGACTCAACTATAACAGCAGGGTGCACATGGCCCACAAGGGGGTGCACCAAGAGTGCCCTGGTTGGGTCACCAGGGTGGCTGCAGCACTGGGCCCTCTGGGACACCTACTGCATGGGGACACTCTACAAAGACCAGGAGATGCTGCAGCTCTGTCTAACACACAGAAAGAAACACAGGAAAGCTGCCTAAATAGGAAGCAAAGCATCATGTCCCAAATGAAAGAACAGAACAAAACTCTAGGAGAACTAAACACAATGGGGACAAGCATTCTACCAGATGCAGAGTTCAAAACACTGCTTATAAGGGTGCTCAGTGAACTCAGGGGAAGAGTAGATGGCATCAGTGTGGAGCTCAGCAAACAGATAGGGCACATAAAAATGGAGATAGAAAACATTACAAAACATTATAAGTGAAAAGTTCAATTACTGACATGAACAACTCATTGTAGGGAATCAACAATAGAGTTAATGAAACACAGGATGAAATAAGAGTTTGAGAAGATAAGAAGCAGAAAAACACCCAATGAGAACAGCAAAATGAAAAAGAATACCAAAAAAATTAAGGATAGTATAAGGAGCCTCTGGAATAACTTCAAGCATACCCATATTTGCATTATGCTGGTGCCCAAAAAGAGAGGAGAGTAAGCAAAGAATCAAAACCGTATGTTTTAAACAATGATTTGGAAAATTTCTCTAACCTGATAAAGGAAGTAGCCATAGAAGTCCAGAAACTGCAGAGTCCCAAACAAGATGAACCCAAAAAGGCCCACACCAAGAAACATCATTAAAATGCCAAAAGTTAAAGACAAGGAGATCATTTTAAAAGCACCAAGATAAAATCAGTTAGTTACCTACAAGGGAGCTGTGGTAAGACTGCCAACTGATATCGCAACAGAAATTTTTCAGGTCAAAACAGATTAGCAAAGCTTTCATTTTTCACTGAAGGACAGATAAAGAGCTTCACAGAGAAGAAAAAGCTACAGCAGTTTAACTGCTCAACCAGTATTACAAGAAATGCTCAAGGGTCCTCTTTAAAATGAAGAAGAAAACTAAGCACAAACATGAATAATGAAATAGCTATAAGTACATATCCATCAAAAATTACTTTAAATGAAAGTAAATTAATTGCTGTAATATAAAGACACATGGTGGTTGAATGAATAACAGAACAACCCTCAGATATGCTGTCTACAAGAGACTCAATTCTCATCAAAAGACAGAGATAGAAAGTAAAACGATGCAAAAAGGTATTTTATGGACAAGGAAACAAACAAACAAACACCTGGGGATAGCAGTCCTTCCACCAGACAACACAGACTTCAACAAAGGCGATATAACAAGAGGGAAAGAAGGGCCCGCCATTTCCATTTCTTGGTATTTATCTGAAGAAACCCAAAACACTAACCAAAAAGACATACACATCCACATGTTCATTGCAGTGTTATTTACAAAAGCCAACATATGGAAGCTACCTAAGTGTCCATCAAGAGATGATATGATTTTAAAAAATTGGTGCATATGCACAACAAAGTCTGACTCAGCCACACACACACACACACAAAGAATGACGTCTCTCCATGGGCAACAACACAGTGGAGGGCACGGTGCTGAGTGAAACAGTCAGACAGAGAAGGACAAACGCCAGGTGACTGAGCCTGCATAGGGAATCTAACACATACGGTAATCAAGCGGAACAGAAACAGACTCATAGACACAGGGAACAGACTGATGGTTGCGGGATGGGAGGGGGCTGAGTGGGCTGGGTAGAATGGTGAAGGGATTAAGAAGGACACATTGGTACAGAACAGTCATGGGGATGTAAAGTGCAGCACAGGGAATACAGTCATTAATATTGTAATAACTACATATGGTGTCAGGTGGGTACTGGATTTATCAGAGTGATTGGTTTGTAATTTATTTAAATGTCTATTCATAGAGTCGTACACCTTAAACTAATATAATATTATACATCAACTGTCATTGAAAAATTTAAAAAATTAAAATAATTGTATCTTGAATTCAGTATATAAATGGATTAATTCTTAACTGTCCTTAACGAAAATGGAGAATTAAAAAAATACCATGTCTCCTATAATGACTGGGAAAGTACACAAACACACTCTGCTACATCCCCAAGTGCCATGAACCCAGGAAAGTGACCTGTGAGAGCTGAGTCAGCCTCTTCTTCACGGAACAGCAAGTTCACTTAAGAGAATGAGAGACACAGAACCTGTGATGACTGAGGTGTGGTGAACTGGCCGAACACTCTCTCAAATGAACGTGAGCTTCTCCCTCAAGGAAAGTCAGCAGGCAGTTGACACTTGACAGCACTTGTTGTCTGAATGGAATGGAAGCTCTCTGAGGAAAACCAGGATTCTGGCAAAGGTGTGTCTCACCACAGCAGCCAGACAGCTTCCCAGAGCTGACAGCCGTTTCCACCAACGTGGGATCTGCGGTAATGTTAACAAAAGTGATTTTTCATGGTGTGTCATTAAATGCATCAACACTGGGAGATCTCTATCACTTAGTGAAACAAGGCATTACTTTCAAATAATCCTGCATCAGTACAAGAGCCACTCAAGTAATATAACAGGATAGGAGATACTCAATGGATTTGTTTCAGGTTCCATTTTGTAAAGAGCTTTTGAGGAACTACCACTTGTGAGGATTTAGGGTATGATGAAAGCTGGATATCCACACTTATCTGAAAAGGTTTTCAAAATGTTCCTCCTCTGTATTTGTGTGAGGCTGAATATTTTATTATATACTGCAACAAAAAAAGAGATTTAATGCAGACACAAATATGAAAATCCAGCAGACTTCCAAGGATACAGACAAGAAGTGAGCCTTGCAAACTATAAATATAAGCAGATTCACTCTTCTCACTATGTTGTTTGTTTTGTTTTGTTTTGTTTTTGTTTTTTTTGTGAAATGGCTATTTTTTCACAAAAAATATTATTTCTGTTAACATAGTTTATTAATACTATTCTAAATGAATTAAAAACTTTGTCAAACTGTTTTATTCCTTGTATGGTAAATATTGATAGCTATAACGCACACAAACAAAATCATTTTTGGGATTCTCCCTAATTTGTAAGACTCTATAGATATTCTGACACCGAAATGTTTTGACAGTCGCTGAATAAAACAGCATGTGGGCCAGGACTCTGGGAGACAGCGGGAGAGTCCTCCATGCACCGGGAGGGCACAGCGCAAAGTCCCGGGTCCCCAAACCTGGCTGCCAGGGTCTCATCCCGAAGACTGAGCCTGCAGCCGGGACGCTCAATGCTCCGGGGTCATCTCCCCAGGGATTTCCCTTCTTCCTCTGGCGGCTTCTTCTGCCTGGATACTCATAACACTAAAGCAGTTCTCACTCCAATTGGGTGGTGGGCTCTAGAGAGGCCAATCAGCATCAACGTGGTTCCGGATATACTGACCAAGCCGAGAAGTAGAACTCATTCTCTCCAAACTATCAGGGTCTGGGTCATGGGACCCCGAGCTCTGCTACTGCTGCTCTCGGGGGCCCTGGCGCTGACCAAGACCTGGGCGGGTGAGTGCGGGGTCGGGAGGGAACGGTCTCTGCCGGGCAGGAGCGAGGGGACCCGGAGGGGCGCAGGACTCCGGTACAGCACTTCTCCAGCACCCGCAGCCCAGACCCCAGACCCCCGAGTCCCTCCTCCGCCCCGACTCTACCCTCCCCCTCCTGTCAACCACCGTCCCTTTTTACGTCCCCACGGCCCCTGCCCACACCGGGCGGACCGCGGACACTAGGACACGCATGCTCCCCGCCCCCAGGTACGCACACCCTGCAAATTTCCAGCACCTCCTGTACGGACCAGGCCGCGGGAAGTCCCGGTTCATCGACGTCAGCTACGTGGACGACACGGAGATCTCGCGGTTCGACAGCGACGCCCCGAACCCGAGGCTGGAGCCGCGGGCGCCGTGGATGGAGCAGCCGTGGGTGGAGCAGGAGAGGCCGGACTATTGGAACTAGCGGACAGGGGTTTGCCAGCACGAGGCACAGACTAACGAAGCGAACCTGAACAAGCTGCGCGCCCACTACAACCAGAGCGAGGACCGTGAGCCACGCGCTCCCGGGGCCGGTCACGACCCCCACCCCACGGACAGGCCGTTGTCACCCTGAGTCTCTCTGTCCGAGCGTCATCTCGAGGCTTTGGAACCCGCCTGCCCCCTTTCTGGGAGGAGCGCGTGGGAATTTTGATCCGTTTGATTTTCACTTTAGATGTAATCACCTCGGGTCAACTCCGGACAAATGGAGGGGGGACCCGGCTAAGTGGGCAGCGCTGACCCCGGGGCGGGGGCGGGGTCGCACACCTTCCAGGAAATGAGGGGCTGCGTCCTGGGATCTGATGGACGCTTCCTCCGCGGGTTCAGTCGGTTCGCCTACGACGGCACCGCCTACTTTGCCCTGAACGAGGACCTGCGCTCCTGGACCGTGGTCAACACGGCGGCCCCGAAAACCTAGCGTAAGTTGGTGGCTCTCCCTGATGCGGAAGAGAAGAGGTTATTTCTGGGGAGACTTTGCGTGCACTGGCTTAACCAGCTCCTGGAGAAGGGGAAGGAGACGCTGCAAAGAGCAGGTAGCAGGGCGCGGGCCTCCCTGAGGAGGGCATCTGTGAGCTGGGGCGGCTTCCTACAAGGAGAGGAGGAAATGGGGCAGTGTCAGAATCCCCCTCCTGCTCGGCAGAGGGAAGAGTCCCCCGGGTTTCCTTATTCTGTGACTCACAGTTTCGTTCCTAATTCTGTGACTCACAGTTTCGTAGAAGACAAGTTTTCCACGGACCAGAGGGAGGAATCGGCTGGTAGACAGGAGACAGCGCTCAGCTGCTCGCTTCCTCCTGTGCCCCCCAGTTCCTAACAGGCCACCCACTAGTACCGGTTTGTAGCTCCCTGGTTGGGGATCCCCACTCTAAAAACCAAAAGGGGCCCATCCCCTCCCTGAAACAGCCCACCGCCGTTCCCTCACACCCTGCAGCACCTGGTGCACCAGGACGCTCACCCTGGCTCTGGGGCTGAGACCTCTGCAGGCCTGACTCTGACTTTTCTGAGTCAACTAGCACCTGACTCTGTGTCTCCCCTTAGAGACCTAGGTCCTCCTACCCTATGTTCTCACCTTTTTCCTGGAACTTTCCAAGACATAGGAGATTATCCCCAATGCCTCTGTCCCTGCTAGTGTCCCAATGGTGCACTCCCTTCCCCCACCCCGCTGTCCTGTCCACTCTCAGGGTGCTCACATGAGCACTGCTGGAGTGTCCCATGACCATGCAAAGTTCCTGAATTTTCTCACCCTCCCCTCAGACCCTCCAAAGACACATGTGACCCACCACCCCATCTCTCACTGTGAGGTCACCCTGAGGTGCTGGGCCCTGGGCTTCTACCCTGCGGACATCACCCTGACCTGGCAGCGTGATGGGGAGGACCTGACCCAGGACATGGAGCTTGTGGACACCAGGCCTGCGGGGGATGGGACCTTCCAGAAGTGGGCAGCTGTGGTCGTGCCCCCTGGAGAGGAGCAGAGATACACGTGCCCATGTGCAGCACCAGGGGACTGCCTGAGCCCCTGACCCTGAGATGGGGTGAGGAGGGGGATGTGGGGCACAGAGCCTCTCCTCAGGGTGTCCCAGAGCAGGGTCAGGACTCACATCTGAGGGTAACCTCTCACCTTCCCTCAAGACACCCCTCCTCAGACCTCCATCACCATCTAGGGCATCCCTGCTGCCCTGGGTGCTGCTGCTGCAGCTGTGGCTGCTGGAGCTGTGCTGTGGAGGAGGAAGGACTCAGGTTGGCAAGGGGTGGGGCTGAGTTTCCTTTCCCCTGGGGGTCAAGACCAGATGGAAGTGTGCTCTGCCTCCTTTATGGGCATTGTAACCCCACACGGGTGCTTGTCCATCTGGGGCCTATTTGCTAACACTGAGTCTTTAGTGAGGTCCGTGGGAAAGTGAAGGACAAATTTATCACCTGATGATTCTAGTGATGGGGAGATTCCCAGATGTCACAAGTCAGTGGGGAAGGTCCCTTCTGAGGACAGACATCCAGATGGGCAGTTGATCTACTCCCCACATGTGTACTTTCCCTGTATTTCCTGATCCTATCCCTAGTGTTCAGTCACAGTTCTGGAACCTTCCCTGTGCTTCAGGAGTGTGGGGGCTTCTTTCAGGGTCATGGGACCCAGCCTTCCCCCTGACTTCTCACAGAACATTTTCTTCCCACAGGCAGAGGCAAGGAGAGCTATGATCAGGCTGCTTGTAAGTCTGGGTGTCAGAGAAGTGACATCTGGGACCCTTGGGAGAGTGTGGGCTGGAGTCTGTGAGGGGGGCTCCCCTATCCCTAACTCTGCTGTTGTGTCTCCCCCAGTCAGCGACAGTGCCCAAGGGCTCTGAAGTGTCTCTCACAGCTCCTAAGGGTGAGACCCTGAGGGCAGGAAGTGGGGGGGGGGCTTGGGACCGAGGGGCACAATTGGGTTTTGGGGACTCTCAGAGTGGGACATTCTGAGGATGCAGTGGGCTGTGGGAGAATGTGACACTTCTGAGACTGACCTGAACTTCTTCATGACAACTTTCTTCCCAGTGTGACAGAGCTGCTTTCTACAGGACTTGGTGCTAAATAGTCAGTCCAGCCTCCCTTTGGGATTATGAATCCCTGACTGCTGATTGTACATGAGTGTGTGTGTGTGTATATATATATGTATATGTAAACATAATAGATGGACACTAAACACTCCAAGGTGTATTGTTTCTGGTAGGCGTTATTCTGTCTACACCTTCACCCTGTTTGTTAACCTGTTCTAAGTCACTTTACATTCATAAACTTACCATGAGGTGTGAAGATAACCAGGAGGGACAGACTGTGTGACACAGGAAAGGGGACCTCACGTCTCCCCACTGATGTTCCCTGTGACCTCCTGTGCTCCATGCGCAATTAAGGGTTTCTTCCCGCACATCCAAATGTGACCTTTTGTGCCTCTAGCCATAGCTGGTTGAGTCCCCTGATTCTAAATGAGTGCCATTTTGTAGACTAGGAGTCTCCCCCAAGCTTTCAGGGCCCCTTATTGTAGACTTGAGGGGTATCTGTGTGGGGGTGCAGAGAGCTGACCAACAGAAGGTGAGAACAGCAGGAAGTGTTCCAGCATCCATTGCAGACACTGCTCTCATTCTGTGGATGCTGAGTCCTGGAAAGTCATGGCCAAGGAGCCCATGTCCTTAGTGGCTTCCTCTGAGAGTTCTTCCCCAACAGAGAGCCCTCGGGCCACAGGGTCAGTCTGGCTGCTGGACTGAGAACAGAATCAGGAGACAAGGGACCAGCAAGGCAGGAGGGAAAGGTGTGAGGAAGCTCCCAGGGTTCCAGGCTGCAGGTGCTGGGTGTTCTGACGGGGCTGTGAGTGGTGGACACAGTGGGAAGGGACTGGACCCTGAAGGCATTTGGAAGATGGAGTTCACAGCATTTCCTAGTGATTAAAATCTGGGGTGTGGGAAAGGAGTCAAGGTGGACACCCCACGTTTGTACTGTGCCAGCAAAAAGATAGGGTTATATCAGCAGAGATGGGGAGGACTCTGGCAGAAAATTGGGGCGGGGATGGGTGGGCATTTCAAGCTTTCAGCTGAAGAGAAGGTCAAGGTGAGATAGCTGATAGACATACCAGTGAGGTGTCAGGTTGGACAGATGAGTGTGGGGACCTTGAGGAGAAATGTCTGGGCTGCAGACATAGGTGTGGAAGTGATGATGACATTAAAGCCATGAATGTGGATGAGGCCACCAAGGGAGCCAGGGCTGTGGAAGAGGAAAGAACAAGGACTGGACACTGTACCTCCCTGTCCCAACAGTGGGGACGTTCATCCTGGTGACCCACCCAGGTTGGTGACAGTTAGGTCTTCCCATCATACAGTCACCATTTGGTGTGTGTCATTCATCAGTAATTTATAGGGAGATATTCTGAGATTGTCCTGCTGTGCTCTTCACCACTTCTACACTCACCCTCCTTAGCCCCTCTCATACCTTCCACCCAAGTCAGCGAAAATATGATGTTTGTCCTGTACTAGCCCTGAGTAGTTTTCACACGGATGGACAGTACAGCACAGGGAGTACAGTCAGTAATATTGTTGTGAATATTTATGGTGTCAGATGGGTCCTAGATTTATCACGCAGATTACTCAATAAGCTATGTAAATGTTTAACCTTTGCACTTTGCAGCTGAAACTAGTATAATATTGTATGTCAACTGTAATTGAAAAAGTAAAAAAATATTCAAAGTTAAAAAAAAATTATAACTTGGACTTCATGCTCAATATTCTGAGAGCAGTTTTGGGGAGAAATTTGAGTATTTTATGACAAGCCCACAAGCCACCCTGGTCTCGAGTAGACTTGGATGCACACAATTCTGTGATGCGGTAAGACCCAGGGTTGGGGAAAGGCCTTAAATCCACATTTCAATGTTCTTCCCACCCTCGGGAAGGAAAGGTAGTTCATATATTTGTCATATGAGGGTGGAAGGTACATGCTGTTTTCTCTACCATGGGGTAAAGTCAAGCAGAGGATTTAGAAAGTGGCTCTCAGTTCAACATAATGAAAATCTCCAAATGCTCGCTCTCTGCAATTAACCCTCTGACTGATTTTTTGGAAGAAATAATGGAATCCAAAAATTTCTACATTAAACATAAAAGGATTTCTATGTGGGGTATTGGGAGCTCATTTTATTTCAGAAAAAGCCACAGACAGACCTGGGGCTGTGAGCAGCCAGAGCTGTGGGACTAGAACCCACAGAAAGACCAGTCTGGGTCACAGGGATGATGGTGTGAGGGACTTGGGGACAAGCTCTGACAAGAGAAGGAGCTGAAGGAAAGGGCCCAGCAGGAAACACCAAGATGGGAGCTGCAGGCACAGATGTCCCTGCACCCCAATGACATGTGATCTAAGCTCAAGCTCTACCCAGGGGACAGGGGACACTTTCTGTGTCTCCTGCCCACTGCTCCTGAGAGGCATCTCAGTCATTGCCATCTCTATCCATGGTCACCAGACCTGCCTGAGGGTGCCATCCTGTGGTCATGTCCTGTGTCACATGCACTGTCCTCAAGGTCTTGCCCAGCATCTCCATGGTGCTTCACCTGCACAGACACCACCAGAGGCTGCAGCACATTCACACTCCACAGCAGCCACCAGTGCCTTCCAGTGACCAGAGCCACCCACACCATCCTGATGCTGGTGGTCACCTCTGTCACATCCTACATACTGGAACCCATTTTCACTTGTGTTACATCCCTGTGTGAGTGGGTCCCCATCTCTGGTGGGTGCAGACCTCCCCTAGTTGGCTTCCTGTTCTCCTGCTCTTCGCCCCTCACTGCGGCTGCTCAGGGATCCTAGAGCTCCTGGGGTCATGAACTGTTGAAAGGGACTGTTGACAATCTAATCTGTGGGTGTCTGTTTATAATATTCTTTTTTTTATCATTTTGCAGTATTTCATTTCACTATTTTTTCTGTCTTATTTTTGTTTTAATTGTTGTTCAAGTAATAATATTCTTAATTACACTGTTTAGTGATCCTTCACTGAATGCCAATGTTGTGCATAAAATCCATGGTGAAGTTTATTTGTAACTTAAAATATAACTGACACACAACCTAGTGTAAGTGTAAGGTGCCCAGTGTGTTTATGTGATGCACTTACATTCACTCATATGCCGCCTAATGGTGGTGATCCGCCCTGAGAAGCGTGTGGTTGTGTGATGTTGTGGTTGTGCGAACAGCACAGAGGCCCTCACACCTGGATGGTCTCCCTACTGCTCACCTGGACTGCAGGGCTCAGCCTGTTGCTCCTGGGCTGCAAGCCCGCACAGCACGTTACTGCACAAAACAACACAAGATTAAATCAACACGGGAAAATGACGCCCTCAGGAGACTCAGTAAACACATGTAAGAGGCTGCAGCAACCATAAAAAGCACACTGTTTACTGCAAAATGTTTTTTAAATCTTCAACCAAGGAGCTGTTTATTGATGAGAGACAGAGAGAGAGAGAAACATAGATCAGTTGCCTTTACTTCCTTTGTGGCCAACTCCTGTTTGCATGTGAGTGGGCTTTAACGTGCACAGATGAATGAATCCCTTTAGTAAGAATTTCTCATTTATAAGGTTAACATTTTAAATTTTTACAGTGAATATACATTCATCATATGAATTATATATTATCTATGTCCACATAATTAATTTAAAAAGCATTGTTGGCATGCATAAAAGGGAAAGACAGATGTGGAGGAAAGTCAAGAGCTCAGCCCAGGGCTGACAGTGCTGGGCTCCATGTCTGGGCTCTGGGCAATGAACTTGCACACCTTCCCCCACTCCTTACTCAGGGCGCTGCCCTCTGTGGAGGCCAAGCTGGGTCATTTCCTTCTTCTGGGCCATGGTCATCCTCAATGATCTGTTGCTTTACCACATGTGCACAGAGGTAAACTTAGCAAGAACAGAGACTGGGACACCCAACTGCATTAGCAGGCATTCCTCACTACGACTCCCTCACAGACTAGACAACAAAACCAGTGTCACTTTAGAACAACATGGTTGAAGGATTGAAAAATATTACTTTTACTAAATCATCTTCCTTGAATCAACAGTTTTAAAAATCTTGGTTTCCAGTCAAGATGGCTATGAAGATAAATGGAGTGCTTTCATGACCCTACAGCTACATCAGAATCACAACTGCACTGCAAACAACCATCATTCAGAACCATGATCTTCCTCCAGGTAATAAACCTGAGTTAGAGCACTGAGTTCAGCGTGCTGGGCAGATTTTACCTCCAGTTGATGAGAGCTCTCAATTATGTCCACCATGGAAGTTAGTGGATGTTCTGCTGGCTAATGTCCCTGGTCATCTCTCAGATAACATCCCTCTGTAACCAACTTAAAGCAGCAGCATCAATAGGAGTTTTCTGTAAATCATTCCTAGGAAGCAGTAGGTGGTCAGTCAGCACAACACAACTGTCTCCATGGTGTAAAGGGGGTAACAGGTGCAGGGTTAAGGTGATCACACTGAGTACAAGTCACATCAGGTACAGAGAGCAGGACACTTCCTGAGAAGCCAAAGGACAGGCGGAGACATGGTGAGTGGGCTGAGAGGTCAGTGAAGAGTCAGGGGAATGAGGAACACAAATACTTAAGAGAACACCACAACTGTCACTTGTGTCTGGTTATGGAGCTTAGAGGTAGCAGACCTGGGTCTCCCCCTACCCCCCCACCTCCCCCACAGGGAGGTGGAAAGACTCCACGAGAAAGGCTCAGGGCACAGTTCTGGGTTCCCCAGCCCGGCGGGCCTCATGAGGCTGACTCAGTTCCCGCCCCCTTGGGCACCTGAATAATAGAGCAACCTATTTTTCTCACTATGGTTTCAGTATCAAGTCCTCAAGATAACGGTTCTCTGTCTCCCAGACCCGCGTGATACGGGATATGAGACCCAGACCCCTGCTCCTGCTCCTCCTGGGGGTCCTGGTGCTGACTGAGACCTGGGCTGGTGAGTGCGGGGTCGGGAGGGAATGGCCAGGGTTGGGGCTGGAGCGTGGGGACTCGGAGGCGACACAGCACCCCGGACCCAGACCCCAGAGCTCGGACTTCTGCCCCAGCCCTGATCCCTTTCCCCGCCCCCTCCTTTCAACCGGAGCCCCCCGTTCGTTCCGCCCCCCGAAACCCATGGGGGCCCCCTGCCCCTGCCGGCCCCACCAGGGGACCCAGGACAAACGTCCTACCCGCCCCCAGACCCCCACAGCCTAAGATACTTGCACACCGCCTTGTACGGACCCGGACGCGGACAGTACCGGTACATCGTCGTCATCTACGTGGACGACTCGGAGATCCTGCGGTTCGACAGCGACGCCGCGAGTCCCAGGCTGCAGCCTCGGGTGCCCTGGCTGGAGCAGCCGTGGATGGAGCAGGAAGGCGCACAGTTTTGGGAGGCGCAGACGCGGGAGATCAAGCACAACGAACGGTGGAGCAGAGCGAACCTGAACGAGCTGAGCGCCCACTACAACCAGAGCGACAACGGTGAGCCACGCGCGCCCGGGTTGTGGCAAAGCCCCCATCCCCATGGACGGGCCGCCTTCACCCCGAATCTGAGAGTCTCAGCGTCACCCCGACCATGTGGGACCCGCAGGTGTCCCAACCCCGAACACCACGCGGGGATTTTGAGTCTGTATCACTTTCAGTTTAGTATTACTGCAGGGGCTCTGGGTCACGAGGAACTTTCCTAGGAGCCTGTTTCATTGGTCGCTGCTGACCTCGGGGCGGGGTCAGTGTCCCCCACTTGGCAGGAAGTGACAGGCTGCGTTGTGGAGTCAGAGGACCGGCGCTTCCTCCACGGATTCAGTCAGTTCGCCTACAACGGCGCCGACTACGTCGCCCTGAACCAGGACCTGCGCGCCTGGAATGCAGCCGCGGGGGTCAGCTGGAGCAACATTGTGCGGGTCCCTGACGCGGACGTTCGGAGGGTCTTCCTGGAGGACACGTGTGTGCACCGGCTCCGCCTGTTCCTGGAAAAGGGGAAGGGGACTCTGCTCCGGGCAGGTACCAGGGCGCGGGCCTCCCCGAGGAGGGGATCTGAGGGCTGGGGCGGCTTCCTACAAGGAGAGGAGGGAACTGGGGCAGTGTCAGAATGTCCTTCCTCCTCGAGAGAGGGAAGAGTCCCCCAGATTTCCTTATTCTGTGACTCACCCCAGCCCAACTTTCCCTAAAGGACAATAAGGGACCCAGCCTCTCCCTGAAACACCCCACAGCAGTTCCCTCACACCCTGCAGCACCTGGTGCACCAGGACACTCTCCCTGGTTCTCAGGCTGAGACCCTCTCTGGCGGCCTGATTTGGGCTTTTGTGAGTCATCAGCCTCCCCTTGAGTCTGTGTCTCCACACAGAGACCTGGACACTCCTACCCTAGGTTCTCGCCATGAGTCTGGAACGTTCCAGGAAATAAGAGATAATCCCAGGTGACTGTCCAGGCTGGTGCCTGGGTGGTGAGCTCCCTTCCCCCACCCCCACTGTCCTGTCCACTCTCAGGGTGGTCACATGAGCACTGATAGAGTGTCCCATGACCATGCAAAGTTCCTGAATTTTCTCACTGTCCCCTCAGACCCTCCAAAAACACTCCTGACCCACCACCCCATCTCTGACCATGAGGTCACCCTGAGGTGCTGGGCCCTGGGCTTCTACCCTGCGGACATCACCCTGACCTGGCAGCGTGAAGGGGAAGACCTGACCGAGGACATGCAGCTAGTGGACACCAGGCCTGCAGGGGGACGGGACCTTCCAGAAGTGGGCAGCTCTGACTGTGCCCCCTGGAGAGGAGCAGAGATACATGTGCCATGTGCAGCACCAGGGGCTGCCTGAGCCCCTGACCCTGAGATGGGGTGAGGAGGGGATGTGGGCACAGAGCCTCTCCTCAGGGCATCCCTGAGCAGGGTCAGGACTCAGGCCTGAAGTTGAGCTCTCACCTTCCCCCTGTAGACCCCTCTCCTCAGACCACCATCACCATCATGGGCATTGCTGCTGTCCTGGGTCTCCTTGGAGCTGTGGTCACTGGAGCTGTGCTGTGGAGGAGGAAGAGCTCAGGTGGGCAAGGGGTGGGGCTGAGTTCCCTGTCCCCCTGGGGGTCAAGCCCAGGTGGAAGTGAGTTCTGCCTCATTAAAGGGCATCGTGTCCTCACACTGGTGCTTGTCCATCTGGGGCCTGTTTCCTAACACTGACTCTTTAGTGAGGCCCGTGGGAAAGTGAGGGACACATTTATCACCTGATGATTCTAGCAATGAGGACTGATACGCAGCTGTCCCAGGTCAGAGGGAAAGGTCCCTGCTGAGGACAGACGTCCAGAGGGGTGTTATGTCCAGTCCCAGCACATGTACTTTCCCTGTATTTCCTGATCCTACTCTTGCTGTTGAATCACTGTTCTGAAACCTTCCTCATGGTTCAGGAGTGTGGGGCTCCTTTAGGGTCACAGGACCCAGCCTTTCCCCTGACTTCACACAGTAGATTTTCTTCACACAGGCAGAGTCAGGGAGAGATGCTCAGGCTGCCTATAAGTCTGGGTGTTGGGGAGGTGACGTCTGGGTCCCTTGGGAGAGTGTGGGCTGGATCTGTGAGGGGGGCTCCCTCACCCATAACTCTGCTGTTGTGTCTTCCCCAGGCAGTGACAGTGCCCAGGGCTCTGATGTGTCTCTCACAGCTCCTGACAGTGAGACCCTGAGGGCAGGAAGTGGGAGGGTATTTGGACCCAGGGGCACAACTGGATTTTGGGGATCCCCACAGTGGGACAATTGAGCCGCGGTGGCTGTGGGAGAATGTGACACTTCTGAGACTGACCTGAGTTTGTTCAGGACAACTTTCTTTCCCAGCGTGACAGAGCTGCCTTGTCCTGGTTTGGTGCTAAAACAGTCACTGCAGCCTCCCCTTGGGACTTTCAGGATCCCTGACTGCTGTTTCTGCAACCAACATCAGAATGTGTCTGCGTTTTCATCAGTATTATGTGAGGAGCAGGTCACCAGGCCACCCTCCCCACAGGGACCTGTGCCCTCTCCCCTGGGTCCTGTCCTGTCCTAGCAGAGTTGAAGTGAGACCATCCCCATCCTGGTCATTTCTCATCTGGGTCATCTTTGTTGCTCCTTTGTCTTTGCCATTTCAGGAGAACCTTGTCCCACTAGGACCTGGGATCCCAGGTACTTCAATGTCACCCAGGCCTTGTCCTCACTCTAGGACTGTGCTCAGTGAGGGCTTCCTGTGACCGTGTCAGCCTGGGCTCAGGCCTGGGTCTGGCCCTCAGCCTCTGTTTTGGGTATTTTATTGTTTCTTTCTTTTTGTACATGTTATATGTATTCTTATTTTCTTATTAAATTAATGGTATATTTTATTAGATTATTGGGGTGTGTTTTTATTATATGTATTGGGGTACATTGGATAAGAGGATCGTGTAGGTTTCAGGTGCACATTTCTATGATACAGGATCTGTACATTGCACTGGGTGCCCACCTCCCAGAGTCAAACCATCCTCTCTCACCAGGTATTAGGCCCCTCCTCCCCCAACCCCCTTCCCTCTGGGGGCCACCACACTGCTGTCTGTGTCCATGAGTTTCAAGTTTATGTCCCACATGTGAGAGAAATCATAGGGTTCTTAGCTTTTTCTCACTGACCTATTTCACTTAGCATGATATTCCCGAGGTCCATCCATGTTGTTGCAAAGGGCAGTATTTTGTCATTTCTTAGGGCTAAGTACCTCCTCCTCAGGGAACTTAGAACATTTTCCCTGTCTCCTGCCCACTGCTCCTGAGGGACATCTCAGTAATGACCATCTCAGTCCCTACTATGGAGACCTGCCTGAGTGTGCCTGCCCTCATGGGGTCATGTCCTGTGTCACGTTCACTGTCCTCACAGTCTGGTCCAGCGTCTCCATGGTGCTTCCCCGCACAGATACCTCCAGAGGCTTCAGCACATTCATACCCCTGTAGCCACCAATGCCCTCCAGTGACCAGAGCCACCCACATTGTGCTCATGCTGGTGGTCACCTGTGTCACCTCCCATGCACTAAATTCTATTTCCAACTTTTTCCATCACTGTGTGAGAGGGCCCCCATCTCTGCTGGGTGCAGACCTACCCTAGCTGGCTTCCTGTTCTCCTGCTCCTCACCCCTCATGGCAGATGCTCAGGGATCCTAGAGCTCCTGGGGTCATGAACTGTTGGAAGTGGCTGTTGACAATCTCATCTGTGGGTGTCAGTGTTTACAATATTCTTAATTACATTGTTCAGTGATCCTTCACAGAATGCCAAAGTTGTACATAAAACCCATTAGAACTTGATTTTTAAGTTAAAATATAACTGACACACAACTTGTGTAAGTGTAAGGTGCCGAGTGTGTTTATTTCATGCACTTACATCACTCATGTGCCCCCTAAAGGTGGTGATGCACCCTGAGAAATGTGTGGTTGTGCGATGCTGTGGTTGTGTGAACAGCACAGAGGCTCTCACACCTGGATGGTCTCCCTACTGCTCATCTGGACTGCAGGGCTCAGCCTGTTGCTTCTGGGCTGCAAGTCTGCACAGCACATTGTTCTACAGAGCAACTTGTACAATAATCAACACAGCAGAAAATGAAAACTTCAAGAGACTCTGTAAAGAGTAAGTGTAGGATTTGGTTCAAACTTTGAGCAAACTTTCCTACCTCAAAGGTTTTCCTTTTTTAACCTTACCCTGAAGGTGTGGTTATTGGTATGAGAGTGGGAGAGACTGACAAAGAGAAACAGACCAGGAGCCTTTACTCTTTTTGATGAAAACTTCTTTAGCATCATATGGGGTTTCATGTGCACAGATGAACAAACTCCTTTACTTTAGTTGTAATTTCTCATTTATAGGTTTTAACATTTTATAATTTTTACAGGGAATATGCATGCATCATATAAATTGCCTATTATCTATATGTACATAATTAATTTAAAAAGTGTTGTTTACATGTATGGAAGGGAAGGCAGACAGGGAGGAAAGTGAAGAGCTCAGCTAAGGGCAGACAGTGTTGGGCTCCATGTCTGGGCTCTGGGCAATGTACCTACACACCTTCCCCCCACTCCTTACTCAGGGATGCTGCCCTCTGTGGAGGCCAAGCTGGGTTATTTCCTTCTTCTGGGCCATGGTCATTCTCATCTCCTCAATGATCTGTTGCTTTTAAGAGGTGACTTTTTTTTATTACACATTGCATTTTTCACCCTTTTTTCAGTGGGATGATTTGGGCACATCCTCTAGCCCTTGTTGTCAGGAAAGGAATTTCTAAAGCCAACGGTTGGTCCCAGTGAAGAGGGTCAGAATCTGAATTTTAAGACGTGATGTGAAGATGATCTGTCAGAAGTTTCATAAGTGAAGGGATTTTATGTAACTTGTTCTCTGAAAACATTACTCATGCACATATAGGAGTACTCAGAAGACTCTCAAGAGGGGGAGAAGATATGGAGAATAAGTAGCATAGATGGTAGGTAGAAAATAGACAGGGGGAGGGCATGAGTAGTATGGGAAATGTAGAAGCTAAAGAACTTATGACACATGGACATGAACTAAAGGGGGGAATGTGGGTGGGAGAGGGTGTGCAGGGTGGAGGGGAGTGAAGTGGGGGAAATGGGACAACTGTAATAGCAAAATCAATAAAATATAATTTTAAAAAAGACTCTCAAGAATATACAAAATTGAATGAGTTACACTGTCCCCCCTGCCCCCTTCAGTCACCTCAGTCCTCTACCTGGAAACCATCTCAGTGAGTCACTTCTGCTTCCTCCTCCCAGGAAAATCCACCTGTGCATTAATGTTGCTGTTATGTGTGTAAAAACAGCTCAGGCCACAGACTGGGAGAAAATGTTTGCAAATCATTGTTTTAGAATATACATAAGAATCCTGACACTCAACAAGAAGAAAACAACAACTCAATACAAAGTGATCAGTACTCTAGACAGACACTTCACCAAAGAATCTATGTCAGCCCTGGGTGGGTGGCTCAGTGAGTTGGAGTATTGTCCCATGCAACCATAGGTTGTGGGTTTGACCCCTGGTCAGGGCACATAGGTAGGTTTAGTGTACGATCCCCAGTCCAGGCGCCCAAGGGAGAAACACAACTATTGTGTTTCCCCCTCACATCACTGTTTCTCTCTCAGTCCAGTTCTCTGACCCACCAGGCTGCTCATGACTCAGTGGTCCCAACTCACTTGGTAGCACGAGGCTTAATCAAAACTCTCTCCCACCTCCCCCAATACACATCTGATGCCAGCTCTAATGGCCAGTGCTCACACTGACCTTCCTGTACCTGGGAACAGCCTGGCTCTTTAGGTTCCCTACTGCCCTGGCTCACATCCTGCAACCCTGAGAAAACAGCCCAGAAGAACACGACAAGAAACCCTCCCCTACCCCCCTACAACCCCTGTGCTTTCTCTTTTAAAAACCCCATTCTTGCCTCCCGCTCCCCCCACCCAGGCTGCAGTCTGGTCCAACTCAGCCCCCCTGTAAATGCAGCATCAAATAAAGGCACTTGGATTAGATCATCCAGCTCCTCCCACCTCTACTCTAACAATTTTTTAGATTGTTGCACATTTCTAACAGTCTCTGTGTAGATCCCAGGGTGCTGCCTGAGACACCGTGAGCAATCCTGTGTGCACAGTTACCATCATTCTGTTGACTGGAGCATTTGGAGACATTACACCCTTTTGCTTCCATAAAACCACCACACAACATCCATACACACACACACACACACACATACATATACATGTATGTGTGTGTGTGTATATACATATACACACACACGCACGCACGCACACACATGTCATTATCTTCTTTAGGACAAATTCCTATAAGAGGAATTCCTGTGTCAAAATATAAGCACATTTGAAATTCCTGTCTCCTTTTGCAAAAGCATCCTTCAAGAGTTTTGTCCCACTTTTTCAATACCCTTCAAACCTTTTGCAAACAGAATGTGTTTCCCCACCCCTGGGCTGATAAGCTGATCATTTGGCTTTCATCTTTGCCAAACTGATAGATTTTTATTTTATTCCTATTTTTTCTTATTCTGCATTCTCAGTTTTTGCTTACATGCATTTACTACAAATGTAATTGTTTACCATAGGCATTTATTCTTTTTCAAGTTGTTTCTTAATCTTCTTTATCTTTTGGCTGAGTTGTAAACTTTTTCTTATTTTTAGACAGAAGGGAAGGGAGGGAGAAAACCAGGGAGAGAAACATGAATGTGTGATTCCTTCTTCTGTGCCCCCTACTGGGGACCTGGCCAGCAAGGCAGGCATGAGCCCTGACTGGTACTGAATTGGCGTCCCTTTTGCTTAGCAGTCCCAGCACTCAATCCACTGACCCTCACCAGCCTGGGCTGAGTTGTAAATATTTTAGATATTCAATTGAAGAAGGGACAAAGAAAATGCCAGAATAATAAAGCTGCTTCCCCAGAACAGAAATAAAGCCAAAGGACTTTATCACCACCAAACCAGTATCACAAGAAATGTCAAAGGGTCTTCTTTAAAAACAACAAGAAGAAGAAAATAAAAATACCCATAATGAAATGGCAAAAAATACACGTAAATCCAGATTTACTGTAAATGAAAATGGATTAATTTCTCTAAATAGGAAAAGAAGACCCTCACCTGTGCTGTCCACAGGAGACTCAGTCTGAAGGACACACACACACAGACTGGAAGAGGAGGAATGTAAAGTATATTTCAGGGAAATGGATACCAACAAACAAACAAAGCTGGGGTAGCAATGCATACACCAGACAACACAGACTTGAAAACAAAGGTGACATAAGTTGACACAGAGAAGGACCCAGCATTTCCACTTCTGGGTATTTATCTGAAGAAACCCAAATCACTACACAGAAAAGACATACACATCCATATGTTCACTGTAGCCTTATTTACCAAAGCCAAGATATGGAAGCAACCTAAGCGTCCTTCAATAGATGAATGGAAAACACAGAAGTGGTTCATATACACCACAGAGTATGACTCAGCCACAAACATGCATGAAATCTCTTCATTGGCAACAACATGCATGGAAGGTGTTGTGCTGAGTGAAATACATCACACAGAGAAAGACAAATGCCAGGTGACTGCACTTCCATGTGGAATCTACAAATTAAGTCATCGAGCAGAACAGAGATTCACAGATACAGGGAACAGACTGATGTTTGCCAGATGGGAGGGGGTGAGTGGGCCGGGTGAAAATGGTGAAGAGATTAAGCAGTACAAATTGGTCATTTACAAAATAATCAGTGGGATGAAAAGTCCAGCATAGGGAATATAGTCATTAATATTTTAATAACTAAAAATGGTGTCAGATGGGTACTAGATTTATGGGCAATATCAGTTTGTAATTTATATACATGTCTAATCACAGAGTTGTACAGAAACTAATATAATATTGTACATCAACTGTACATGAGAAAGAAGGACTTCTGGCCAAGATGGAGGTGTAGGTAGACACACTGTGCCTCCTCCCACAACCAACAGAAGGACAACAACAATTTAAAAACAAGAAACAACCAGAACTGACAGAAAATTGAAATGTATGGAAGTCCAACAACCAAGGAGTTAAAGAAGAAACATTCATACAGACCGGCAGGAGGGGTGGAGATGGGCAGCCGGAGAGGACTCCAGCAAGATGGCAGCTGGTGGACCCCTCGAGGCAGCAGATAGTGGAGGGGTGAGGCACAGAGGCAGCTGCTGGACCCGGTGGTCCCACATTCACATGCAGATAAAACAGGCAAAACTGGGGAGGGGGAGAGACCGCACAACCCAGGGCCCCGCCTTGGGAAATAAAGCCTCAAACATGGATTGAAAACACATGTGGGGGTTGAGGCGGCCATGGGAGAAATTCCCAGCCTCACAGGAGAGTTCGCTGGAGAGACCCACAGGGTCCTAGAACATACACAAACATACACACAAACACACACACACACACACCCTGGAATCAGCACCAGAAGGCCCCAATTGCTTGTGGGAAGCGGGGGAACTGACTGAAATCCAGCAGAGAGTGGAGCAAGCGCCATTGTTCTCTCTCAGACCCCTGCCCCACACACAGCATCACAACCCAGTGACAGGGGTTGCCGCCCCCTGCCCAGAGCACCTAAGGCTCCGCCCCTCACTATGTAACAGGCACGTCAGGACAAAAAAAATTGCCCAAACGAAAGAACAGATCAAAACTCAAAAAATAAAAAATACAACTAACTGACAAAGAGATAGGCAACCTATCAGATGCAGAGTTCAAAGCACTGGTTATCAGGATGCACACAGAATTGGTTGGATTTGGTTGAAAATTACATGAAAAAATGAAGGATACACTAAGTGAAATAAAGGAAAATGTACAGGGAACCAATAGTGATGGGAGGACACTGGGGCTCAAATCAATGGTGTGGACCAGAAGGAAGAAACATCCACTCAGAAAAGAATGAAGAAAAATGAATTGAAAAAATAAATTCAAAAAATGAATTCAGGCCCTGGCTGGCATAGCTCAGTGGATTGAGTGTAGGCTGCGAACCAACCAAAGTGTCGCAGGTTCAATTCCCAGTCATGGTACATGCCTGGGTTGCAGGCCATGACCCCCAGCAACCTCACATTGATGTTTCTCTCTCTCTCTCTCTATCTCCCTCCCTTCCCTCTCTAAAAATAAATAAATAAAATCTTTTAAAAATGAATTCAAAAAAATGAAGAGAGGCTTAAGAACATCCAGAACACTTTTAAATGTTCCAACATAAGAATTACAGGTGTCCCACAAGGAGAAGAGGAACAGCAATAAGGGGAGAAGTTAGCTGAACAAATAATCAAGGAGAACTTCCCCAAGCAGGCAAAGGAAATAGACTTGCAGGAACACCAGGAAGCTCAGAGAATCCCAAAGAAGTTAGACCCAAGGAGGAACACACCAAGGCACATCATAACTACATTACCCAAGATGAAAGATAAGGAAAGAAACCTAGGAGTGTTACAGTACAAAAGGGGTGGGGCCAAGGGCAGCCAAGGCAATATACTATTACCTGAAAGGAACCCCCCCAGGTTCGTTATGTCCACCGCCAGAGGAAAGACTTCTCTCAATGCCAGAGATCAGTGAAAAGGAAAGGAATTTAGTATTCATTTGAAATAACACGAGCTAAAGTTCCCCACAAATGCACACAGTCCTCCCAGCACCTTCCACATGGCAAAAGGGAGCACTTCCAAAGCCTCATGGTCCTGACTCTCACCCAAGCTTCATGGTCCCAACCAACACACCAAAGCTGTGAGGTCCTAAACAGACGCATGGTCCCAAAAAGAAAGAAGCCCAATGGCTCCTGTGCCTCCATTTAAATCCCAGCACTAATCTTCCTCTGCAGCCCCGTTTCCAGCTCTTCTCACAATCGGCCACAGCTGCCCGCATTCTGGGCAGGTGTGGCCCTGTGGTGTGGAGCCAATTATCTCTAAGCCCCCCTGGACCCTATTACAAATCCCTATTTGGGGCTCCCCTCTTGGCTGCACCCTGTTACAATAGCATAATCAATAAAATATATTTTAAAAAAGAAATAAAGATATTTAAAAAGAAGATAAATATATCTGGAATTCATTTAGAAATGGATTAACTTTTTAACTGTCCTTAATGAAAATGAAGAATAAAAAAATAAAATATCTCCTATGATGACCGGGAAAGTACACAAACACACTTCTGCTCCATTCATTCCCAAGTACCTTGAGCCCAGGAAAGTGACCTGTGAGGGCTGAGTCAGCCTCTTCTGCACAGAACAGGAAGTTGACTTAAGAAATGAGAGACATAGAAGCTGTGATGACTGAGGCTTGGTGAACTGCTGAACACTTCTTCAAAAATGAAAGTGTGCTTATCCCTCAAGAAATGTCAACAGGTAGTTGACAACTGACAGAACTTGTTTGGATTAAATGCAAGCTCTGAGCAGAAAAAAACAGATTTTGGAAAACCTATGTGTCACCATGTAAGCCAGACAGCTTCCCAGAGCTGACAACTGTTTCCAGTGGGATCTGTGGTAATGTTAACAATTGTGATTTTTGATGATGTGCAATTAAATGCACCAACACTGGAAGATCTCCATCACTTAGTGAAATGATGCATTACTTTAAATAATCCTGTATCAGTACAAGAACCAGTCAAGTAATGTATCAGAATAGGAAATACTCAATGGATTTGTTTCAGGTTCCACTTTGCAAAGAGCTTTCCAAGAACTACCACTTATGTAGCTTTAGTGTATGACCCAGGGTGAATATCCACACTTATCTAAAAAGGTTATTTAAATGCCCCTCCTACATATTTGTATGAAGCTGTGTATTTTTCATATACAAAAAACAAAACAGTAAGTGAAACACGGCAGTAAATATGAAAATCCAGCAGTCTTCTAGTGATAGAAACAAGCTCTGAGACTTGCAAAAAAATGTAACATGTAAGAAGACCCACTCTTCTCACTACTTTTTATTTGGGGAATAGTTATTTTTTATAAAAATATTATCCCTGTTAACATGTCATAGGTTGTCAAAGTTATTCTAAATAATTTTTTCAAACTATTTTTCCTTATGGTAATACCGATAGCTATAACGCACACAAACACAATTATTTTGGCCGTCCTCCCTATTTTGTAAGGCAGTATAGATCTTCAGAAACCAAAATGTGTGAGACGCCATGAATAAAACAGCCCGAAGACCGGGACTCGGGGAGACTGAGGGACAGAGACTTCTCCGTGTAGGAGGGGGCTCAGCGCAGTCCCGGGTCCCCAGACCTGGCTGCAGGGTCTCAGCATGAGACCTGGAGGACCGAGATGGGGTGAGGGGGGTACTCACAGGATTGAGGACTCCCCTTCTCGTCTGGGTTTCACTTCTCCCTCTTACAACCTGGGTCAGGTCCTACATCCCGGAAACACCTGACGTTTCCGCAGTTCTCGCTATGATTGGATGTCCGAACATTAGAGCAGCCAATCAGCGTCACGGTGCTTCTGGGTATAAAGTCAACACCAACCACCAGAACTCAGTTCTCCCCAGACGCCCAGGGCGGGTCATGGGGCCCCCCACTCCTGCTCCTGCTGCTCTCGGGGGTCCTGGCCCTGACCGAGACCTGGGCCGGTGAGTGCGGGGTGGGGAGGGACGGCCTGTGTGGAGCAGGAGCTACGGGACCAGGCGCGGACTCAGGACCCGGGGAAAGCACACCTCGAGCACCTGTAACTCATAGACCGCAGACCCCCCAACTCCCGCCTTGGCCCTCCTTCTCTTTCCCCCTCCTGTCACCATTCACCCTCTTTCTTTTCCCCGGACTCCTGCCCTTAACCGTCCCACAGCCAAGGACTCAGAACCAGTGTCCTCCCGACCCCAGGGCCCCACACGCTGATGGTGTTCAGCACCGCCACGGCCGGAATCGGCCGCGGGAAGTCCCGGTACAGGGTCGTGGGCTACGTGGACGACACGGAGATCGTGCGGTTCGACAGCGACGCCGCGAGGCAGAGAATGGAGCCGCGGGTGCCGTGGATGGAGCAGCCATGGGTGAAGCAGGAGCACCCACAATTTTGGGACGACTACACACGGGACCCCAAAACTACGAGAAGATGTATGGAGGGAACGTGAACAACCTGCGCGCCTACTACAACCAGAGCGAGGACGGTGAGCCACGTGCGCCTGGATACCGACCCTCATCCCCACCGAAAGGCCTGGATCGCCCCGATTATCCGTGTCCGAGCGTCACACGGTGGCTGCGGGGTGCGCGCGACATCCAACCCAGAAGGAATTCAAAGGGACTTGAACCCGTTTGAATTCTCAGTTGGGGTTCAACACCGCGAGCCGGGTCCTCACCTGTGCGGTCCCGGGAGACTCCTGCTCCTGGTGGGAATAAGTGGAGGGACCTGACGCCCGGGCGGGGTCAGGGGCTCACACCTTCCAGGAAATGAGGGGCTGTGTGGTGAGATCAGACGGGCGCTTCTTCCGCGGGTACACTCAGTTCGCCTACGACAGTACAGACTTCATCGCCCTGAACGAGGACCTGCGCTCCTGGACCGCAACCGACATGGCGGCCCGGATCACCTGGCGCAAGTTGGTGGAGCTCCCTGCAGCAGAGCGACGGCAGCGGGAGAGTCCTAGGGGACCTGTGCGTGCGCTGACTCCGCCTGTTCCTAGAAAATGGAAAGGAGACGCTGCTCCGAGCAGGTACCAGGGCGCGGGCCTCCCCGAGGAGAGGATCTGTGGGCTGGGGCAGCTTCCTACAAGGAGAGGAGGAAAATGGGGCACTGTCAGAAACCCCCTCCTGCTCTGAGGTGAAAGAGTCAACCAGGTTTCCTTATTCTCTGACTTATCCGCGGGCCCAGCTTTCCCTAAAGGACAGTAAGGGACCCAGCCTGTCCCTGAAACACCCCACAGCAGTTCCCTCACACCCTGCAGCACCTGGTGCACCAGGACCCTCTCCCTGGTTCTGGGGCTGAGACCTTCTCTGGAGGCCTGACTCCAGCACTGGTGACTCACTCTGCCTCCACCTAAGGCTGTGTCACCACTTAAAGACCTGGGCACTCCTACCCTGGGTTCTTGCCCAATTCTGGAACTTTTCAGGACACAAGAGAATATCTGTCCAGGCTAGTGTCTGGGTGTTGCTCTCCCTTCCCCCACCCCCACTGTCCTGTCCACTCTCAGGGTGGTCACATGAGCACTGCTGAAGTGTCCCATGACCATGCAGAGTTCCTGATTTTTCTCACCTTTCCCTCAGACCCTCCAAAGACACACGTGACCCACCACCCCATCTCTGACCATGAGGTCACCCTGAGATGCTGGGCCCTGGGTTTCTACCCTGTGGACATCACCCTGACCTGGCAGTGTGATGGGGAGGACCTAACCCAGGACATGGAGCTGGTGGAGACCAGGCCTGCAGGGGACGGAACCTTCCAGAAGTGGGCAGCTGTGGCCATGCCCCCTGGAGAGGAGCAGAGATACACATGCCTTGTGCAGCACCAGGGGGTGCCTGAGCCCCTGACCCTGAGATGGGGTGAGGAGGGGGTGTGGGCACAGAGCCTCTCCTCAGGGTGTCCCTGAGCAGGGTCAGGACTCAGGCCTGAGGTTGACCTCTCACCTTCCCCTCACAGACCCCTCTCCTCAGACCACCATCACCATCATGGGCATCGCTGCTGCCCTGGGTCTCCTTGGAGCTGTGGTCACTGGAGATGTGCTGTGGAGGAGGAAGAGCACAGGTGGGCAAGGCGTGGGGCTGAGTTTCCTGTGTCCCTGGGGGTCAAGCCCAGGTGGAAGTGTGCTCTGCCTCCTTAATGGGCTTCATGTCCCAACATGAGTGTTTGTCCATGTGGGGCCTGTTTACTAACACTGACTCTTTAGGGAGGCCCATGGGAACATGAGGTTAAATTTATCGGCTGATGATTCTAGTGATGGGGACTGATTCCCAGTTGTCCCAGGTCAGAGGGGATGGTCCCTGCTGAGGACGGTAATGCAGACGGTGGTTGGTCTGCAGTTCCAGCACACATACTTTCCATGTATTCCTGATCCTGCCCTGGGTGTTCAGTCACAGTTCTGGAACCTGCCCTGGGCTTCATGAGTATGGGGCTCCTTTAGGGTCATGGGACCCAGCCTCCCCCTGACTTCTCACAGAATGTTTTCTTCCCACAGGCAGAGGCAGGAAGAACTACGCCCAGGCTGCCTGTAAGCCTGGGTGTTGGGGAGGTGACATCTGGGACCCTTGGGAGAGTGTGGGCTGGAGTCTGTGAGGGGGGCTCCCCAACCCATAACTCTGCTGTTGTGTCTTCCCCAGGCAGCAACAGTGCCCAGAGGTCTGATGTGTCTCTCACAGCTCCTGATGGTGAGACCCTGAGGGCAGGAGGTGGGGGGCATTGAGACCGAGGGGCAAAATTGGGTTTTGGGGATTCTCAGAGTGGGACATTCTGAGCATGTGGTGGATGTGGGAGAATGTGACACTTCTGACACTGACCTGAATTTGTTCATGACAACTTTCTTTCCCAGCATGACAGGGCTGCTTTCTAGAGGGCTTGGTGCTAAAACAGTCACTACAGCCTCCCCTTGAGACTTTAAGGTTCCCTGACTGCTGTCTACACCCAGCATCGGAATGTTATTTAATCATCTCAGTGTCCCTGCATTATTTTAATATTACTGATATATGTATATATAAGTAAATCAGAAGTGATTTAGATTAAAATCTCCAAGGTGTATTTTTTCTGGTAGGTATTATTCTGTCTACACCTTCACCCTGTTTCTTAAGCTGTTCTAAGTCACTTTCTGTTCGTACACTTACCATGAGGTGTGGAGACAACACAGGAGGGACAGACTGTGTGCCACAGGACAAGGGGACCTCACGGCTCCCCAGTGATGTTCCCTGTGACCACTTGTGCTCCATGGGCAATTCAGGGTTTCTTCCCGCACATCTAAATGTGACCTTTTGTGCCTCTGGCTGTAGCTGGTTGAGTCCCCTGATTCTAACCAAGTGCCACTTTGTAGACTAGGAGTCTCCCCATGCTTCCAGGCCCCCCTCTTATATACATCAGGGGTGTCCATATGGGGTCAGAGAGCTGACCAACTGAAGGTGAGAACACCTGCTTACAGCAGGAACTGTTCCAGTGTCCACTGTCCTTAATCCACTGCAGACACTGTTCTCGTTCTGCAGATGCTGAGTCCTGGAAGGTCATGGCCAAGGAGCTGAATTCCTTAGTGGCTTCCTCTGAGAGTTCTTCCCCAAGAGAGAGCCCTTGGGCCACAGGGTCAGTCTGGCTGCTGGGCTGAGGACAGAATCAGGAGACAAGGGACCAGCGAGGCAGGAGGGAAAGGTGTGGGGAAGCTCCCATGGTTCCAGGCTGCAGGAGCTGGGTGTTCTGATGGGGCTGTGAGTGGTGGAAACAGTGGGAAGGGACTGGACCCTGAATGCATTTGGAAGATGGATTTCACAGCATTTCCTAGTAATTCAGTCTGGGGTGTGGGGAAGGAGTCAAGGAGGGCACCCCACATTTGTACTGTGCCAGCAGAAAGGTGGGGTTATATCAGCAGAGATGGGGAAGACTCTGTAGAGCATGTGTGGGGGAGGGGTGGGCATTTCAAGCTTTCAGCTGAAGAGAAGGTCAAGGTGAGATTTCTGTTAGAAACACCAGTGAGGTGTCAGGTTGGACAGATGAGTGTGGGGACCTTGAGGAGAAATGTCTGGGCTGGAGACAGACTTGGGAGTGATGCTATGAAAATGACATTTAAATCTGTGAGCATGGATGAGGCCACCAAGGGAGCCAGGACTGTGGAAGAGGAAGAACAAGGTCTGGACTCTACTTCCCTGTCCTGACAGTGGTGACATTCACCTTGGTCACTCACCTCAGTTGATGACAGCCAGGTCTCCCCATCATACAGTCACAATTTGGTGTTTGTCATTCTTTAGTATTTTAGGGGGAGGTATTCTGAGATTGTCCTGCTGTGCTCTTCACCACTTCTACACTCACCCCTCCTTAGCCTCTCTCATAACTTCCACCCAAGTCAGCGAAAATATGATGGTTGTCCTATATTAGCCATCAACATTGATTAGTAGGGTCTAAGCAAAATATAGCTTAAGAAATACAATCAATAATATTGTTGTGACTACATATGTTGTCAGATGGCTACTAGATTTATCGGGGAGATTACTTAGTAAGCAATATAAATGTTTAATCACTGATTTATAGCTGAAACTGATAAATATTATATGGCAACTATCTTAAAAAATAAAAAATTATTTAAAGTTTTTAAAAATGCTAACTTGGACTTCTTGCCCAGCATTCCAATAGAAGTTTGGGGGAGAAATTCAAGTATTTTGTGTCAAGCCTACAAGGAATCCTGGTCTCAGACAGATTTGGATCCACACAAGTCATTGATGAGCTAGGGCCCAGGCTGGGGAAGGGACTTAAATCCACATTTAAATGTCTTGTGTTTCTGGGGAAGGAAAGGTGGTTCATATGTTGTCATATGATATGAAAGGTGCAGTGTTTTCTCTACCGTGGGGGAAAGTCAGGCAAAAGATGACAAAGTGGCTCTAAGTTCAACATCATGAAAATCTCCAAATGCTCCCTCTCTGCAATTATTCCCCTGATTGATTTCTGGAGCAAATAAGAGAACCCAACAATGTCCACTTTAAACACAGAAAGATTTCTATGTGGGATATTGGGGGCTCATTTTATTTCAGGAGAAGCCACAGAACAGAGCTGAGGCCGTGAACTGTGAGACATGTGGGACCAGAACCCACAGGGAGACCAGCCCCGGGTCACAGGGATGACAGTGTGAGGGACTTGGGGATGGGGTTCTGAGAAGAGAAGGAGCTGAAAGAAAGGGCCCAGCAGGAAACACCGAGACTGGAGCTCCTGGTGCAGATGTCCCTGCACCCCTGTGACAATGTGACTCTAAGTCAGCTCCACCCAGGGAACAAGGGACACTTCCTCTGCCTCCTGCCTGCTGCTCCTGAGGGCATCTCAGTGATGCCCATCTCTGTCCCCAGTCTCTAGATGTGGCTGAGGGCACCATCCTGTGGTCATGTCCTGATGTCACACCAATTGTCCTCAGGGTCTGGCCCAGGGTCTCCATGGTGCTTCTCCTGCACAGACACCACAGAGGCTGCAGCACATTCACATCCCTGCGGCTGCTACCAATGCCCTCCAGTGACCAGAGCCACCCACACCTTGCTGATGCTGGTGGTCACCTGTGCCACCTCCTACCTGCTCAATTCCATTTTTACACTGACATCACTGTCCTTTTAGACTCTCATCGGTGGTTGTTGCAGCCAGACAAGGTTTTGGTTTCATTTCCCCAGCATCAGCCCCTCCCTGCTGGTCCTCAGGGACCTGGAATTCCTGGAGATGTTCTTGTGGTGTGGAAACCACAGTTGAGATGGTGAATACAACGTCAGCTTCAACAGTAACTTTAATTGCTTTACTCAATAATTATTTACTCAGTTCCATTTCTTAGATAAAATCCACAACGATCTTGGAAGCTCAGTTTGAAACTGGTGCTTCACTGGAAGATCTTCAGGTCAATCCAGAATACGATCACCTTGATAAAGATCCATAAAATTATAAAAGAAATATGTTTCCCCACTGACCAGGGCAGCTGTTGAAGAGAATCTCCTGTCTTTAGGAACATTGAAGTGTTTCCAGAAATTTCATTTTGATGTGAATGTGGACAATACCTGTCCCAAAAAATTATGCAGATTTTATCCCCTTGATAAAGGCAATACTAGGAAATGGAGATGTGCTTTCTACATTATTTTGTGTCTTTATTTTTTCATATCTCTCGCATTTGCTGGTGTGCTACACATAAAATAAGGGTCGTTCCAATGAGGTGCTACTTTCCACATGTGAAGATTTCTTTAAAAATTTTCACCTTAGGATATGTTTACTAATTCTAGAGAGAGGGGAAGGGAGGGAGAGAGAGGAAGGAAGGAAGGAAGGAAGGAAGGAAGGAAGGAAGGAAGGAAGGGAGGGAGGGAGGGAGGGAGGGAGGGAGGGAGGGAGGGAGGAAGAAAGGAAGGGAGGGAGGGAGGGACATTTCACCAGTTGCCTCTCGTCAGTGCCTGGATGGAGGACCACACCCACAATCTAGAGGTGCCCTGACTGGGACTCTGACCCACAATCTTTAATGTAGGGAGGATGCTCCAGTGAACTGAGCCACAGGGCCAGGGTTGAAGTGGGGTTTTGTTGTTGTTATTTCTTTTTCTTTTTCTTTTTTCACAGTTGACTCTCTGTGAAGTTTTTGATTGAATGGATGAAGTGCTATTAACCCTCCAAATACCACCCTTTTATTTCTTTTAGAGGGCCAGTGGGGTTGGATCCACCAGGAATATTGTTGCCATTGGGTAGCCATGGCCAGGGAGAAGCTGGGGTGCACTGAATGCACCCACAACTGTTGAGCTTCCCACCCACAGTTAAATGGGCCATGGTAACCCCCAAATGAGCTATAGGTTGACTATTCCATAGGGCCTCCCACAAGCATCCAGGATGCAGTGAGGCTGGGGTATTTACAGACATATGTGCCCAGTGGTGTTGAGGATGGTCCCTCTGCCAACAGTAATAACAACAGTTTTTGAAATGGGGACCAACTGATCTTTCTCTTGTTTCACAGACATGCAGCCACAAGACTGTGGCTGCTGAGTCTCTTTTGTTCCTCCATAGCTGTCTGTTAAAACTAAAAGATAATCTTCTATTAATTTAATAGAACATTCTTGGGTCTGGATAATGTGTCTGTTCAATGCTGCCTCCTTAGCTTCAGTGTCAGCAAAATGACTTCCTTTCCCTTCCCTTCCATGGTGGCAGCTTTAGAATGCCCCAGAATTTTGATAGTGGCCCATTGTTTGGGGTCCTGTTTGGCATCTAATAAATCTGGAACCAGTTTTGCATTTCTTTGTGGGCTGCCCTGAGGAAATAGAGGCCTCCCCTCTTCCCTGTCATCCCACACTCACGGCTGCACCAGGTGCACAGGACTCTCAGGGTAAACATGGGCTACTGGACCTTCGTCCAGGTGACAAGCCCGAGTTAGAGCAGTGAGTTCAGCGTGCTGGGCAGATTTTACTTCCAGGCGATGAGAGCTCTCTATTGTGTCTACCATGGAAGTTACTGTATTTCCCTCTCAGTAATGTCCCTGTTCATCCTTCAGATAAGATCCCTCTGTAACCAAGTTAAAGGCGCACCATCAATAGGAGTTTCCTGTAAATCACTCCTAGGAAGCAGTAGGTGGTCAGTCAGCACAACACAACTGTCTCCATGGTGTAAAGGGGGTAACAGCTGCAGCGTTAAGGTGATGACACCAAGTTAAAGTGACATCAGAAGCAGAGAGCAGGACACTTCCTGAGAAGCCAAACAATAGTCAGAGACGTGTTAAGTGTGATGAGAGGACAATAAAGAGTCAGCGGAATGAGGAACATAAATAGTTAAATGTGATTCCTGAACCCCTCACGTCCAAAGAGGAGCAGATCTGGCCGTCATACAGGAATGAGGCGGGAAGTTCTCTGTGTCGGAGGACCAGTCAAAGTTCTCGGATAAGAAACTCCTGACTCTGCCCCGTGTGCCATTGGGTGAACGAGCAGCCAATCAGCGTCACATGGGGTGCCCTATATAAAGCCTCACCGAATCGGAACTCATTATTTTGTCAAGCTCTCTTTCGGGTGATGGCACGGATAATCGTCCTGTTGCTCTCCGGAACCCTGACCCTGACCGAGACCTGGGCGGGTAACTGCGGGATCGGGAGGGAACGGCCTCTGCGGGGCAGAAGCGAGGGGGCCCAGCGGGGTCGCAGGACCGGGGACGGCAATAGCCCAGCACCCTCCGCCCAGACCCCAACCCTGACCCACCCCGACTCCGCCCCACCGCCTTCCCGCACCCCAGCTCTCAATCACCGCCCCCTTTTTCCATCTCCCCTCCCACCGCCCCCGCCACTGGCCCTGCACAGGGTAGGGGGGTGGTACGCCGTGTACGAACCAGGCCACGGGAAGAACCGGTACATCGTCGTGGGCTACGCGGACAACACGGAGATTTTGCGGTTCGACAGCGACGCCGCGAACCCGAAGTTGGAGCCGCGGGTACCATGGCTGGCGCAAGCGTGGGTGGAGCAGGAGCACCCAGATTTTTGGAAGGACCAGAGGGTGGAAATCAAGGAACATCAGCGGATGAACACAGCGACCCTGAACAACCTGCGGACCCACTACAACCAGAGCGAGGACGGTGAGCGGGCGCGCTGGGTCCGGGTACAAGCCCCATCCCCACGGACGGGCGAGGGTCGCCCCGGGTCTCCGCATCTGTGCAACACCCCCGGGCTGCGCCGTGGAAATGGTGGGGCTCAGTGGTGCGGTGATGACCACAGGGGCTGGCGGGGTCAGGGTCTCACACCCTGCAGGAAATGACCGGCTGCGACCTGGGGTCCGGCGGGCGCTTCCTCCGCGGATTCAGTCAGTTCGCCTACGACGGTGCCGACTACGTCGCCCTGAACCAGGACCTGCGCTCCTGGACAACGGCCGGCCGCCAAAGTGGACCCAGTCGCCGTGAGCAGCTTGGTGCAGGTCCCCGAGACAGACATTAGGAGGTTGTTCCTGAAGGTTACATGTGTGTGCCGCCTCCAGCTGCTCCTGCAGAAGGGGAAGGAGATGCTGCAAAGAGCAGGTGCCAGGGCGCGGGCCTTGCAGAGGAGGTGACCTGTGGGCTGGGGCGTCTTCCTACAAGGAGAGGAGGGGAATGAGGCAGTGACAGAATGTCCCTCAGTCTCCGAAGACGAGAGTCCAGGTTTCCTTATTCTGTGACTGCCCCACGGGCCCAGCTTTCTCTAAAGGACAATAAGGGACCCAGCCTCTCCCTGAAACACCCCACAGTGGTTCCCTCACACCCTGCAGCACCTGGTGCACCAGGACGCTCTCCCTGGTTCTCAGGCTGAGACCTTCTCTGGAGACCTCACTCAGGGTTTTCTGAGTCATTCAGCCTCCACCTGAGTCTGTGTCTCCCTTAAATACCTGGACACTCCTACTCTAGGTTATGGATCTGAGTCTACGCCATTCAAGGAAATAGGAGATTATCCTAGATGCCTCTGCCAGGCCTGTGTCTCAGTGGTATTCTCTCTTCCCCCACCCCACTGTCCTGTCCACTCTCAGGATGGTCACATGAGCACTGCTGGAGTGTGCCATGATCATGCAGAGTTCCTGAATTTTCTCACCCACCCCTCAGACCCTCCAAAGACACTCCTCATCCACCACCCCATCTCTGACCATGAGGTCACCCTGAAGTGCTGGGCCCTGGGCTTCTACCCTGTGGACATCACCCTGACCTGGCAGCGTGATGGGGAGGACCTGACCCAGGACACGGACCTGGTGGACACCAGGCCTGCAGGGGACGGGACCTTCCAGAAGTGGGCAGCTCTGACTGTGCCCCCTGGAGAGGAGCAGAGATACACGTGCCATGTGCAGCACCAGGGGCTGCCTGAGCCCCTGACTCTGAGATGGGGGTGAGGAGGGGGGTGTGGGCACAGAGCCTCTCCTCAGGGTGTCCCTGAGCAGGGTCAGGACTCAGGCCTGAGGTTGACCTCTCACCTTTCCCCTCGCAGACCCCCCTCCTCAGACCACCATCACCATCATGGGTCATTGCTGCTGCCCTGGGTCTCCTTGGAGCTGTGGTCACTGGAGCTGTGCTGTGGAGGAGGAAGAGCACAGGTGGGCAAGGGGAGGGGCTGAGTTTCCTGTCCCCCTGGGGGTCAAGCCCAGGTGGAAGTGTGCTCTGCCTCATTAATGGACATCATGTCCCCACACGGGTGCTTGTCCTTCTGGGGCCTATTTGCTAACACTGACTCTTTAGTGAGGCCTGTGGGAAAGTCTGGGACACATTTATCACCTGATAATTCTAGTGATGGGGACTGATTCCCGGCTCTCACAGTCAGAGGGATGGTCCCTGCTGAGGACAGACATCCACTGGGCAGTTTGGTCCAGTCCCTGCACACATACTTTCTCTGTATTTCCTGGTCCTACCCTGGGTGTTCAGTCACAGTTCTGGAACCTTCCCTGTGCTTCAGGAGTGTGGGGTTCCTTTAAGGTCACAGGACCCAGCTTTCCCCCTGACTTCTCACAGAACATTTTCTTCCCACAGGCAGAGGCAGGGAGAGCTACACTAAGACTGCCTATAAGTCTGGGTGTTGGGAGGTGATGTCTGGGACCCTTGGGAGAGTGTGGGCTAGAGGCTGTGAGGGGGGCTCCCCCACCCCATAACTCTGCTGTTGTGTCTTCCCCAGGCAGCAACAGTGCCCAGAGCTCTCAAATGTTTCTTACAGCTCCTAATGGTGAGACCCTGAGGGCATGAAGTGGTGGTCATTGGGATCGAGGGGCACCACTGGGTTTTGGGGATTTTCAGAGTAGGCTGTAGGAGAAAGTGACACTTCTGAGACTGGCCTGAGTTTGTTCATGACAACTCTCTTTCCCAGTGTGACAGAGCTTTGTTCCTTGGACTCGGTGCTAAAACAGTCACTACAGCCTCCCCTTGGGACTTTGAGGATCCCTGACTGCTGTTTCTGCAACTGGCATTGGAATGTGTCTATGTTTTTATCAGCATCATTTCAGGAGGTGGTCACCAGGCCCCTCTCCCTACAGCGACCTGTGTCCTCTCTCCTGCGGACAGTCCTGTCCTAGTAGAGTTGGGGTGAGACCATCTTCATCTTGCTCATTCCTCGTCTAGGTCATCTATGTTCCTCTTTTGTCCTTGCCACTTCAGGAGAACCTTGTCCCACCAGGATCTGGGATCCCAGGGACTTGAGGATCACCCATCTCCTTGTGGTGGCTCCAGGGCTGTGCTCAGTGAGGGCTTCCTGAGGCCACGTCAGCCTGGGCTCAGGCCTGGGTCTGTCCTGCAGCCCCTATCTTTTGGGTACTTGTGCTTTGTTTATTTTTGCAGATATTGTACCTTTTCTGACTATTTAAAAGTAAGTTATTACAGTATTTATATTAAATGATAGGGGTGTGTCTTTTTATTAAATGTATTGGGGTGCACTTGTTCATAGGATGGTATAGGTTTCAGGTACACATTTCTACGATACAGGATCTGTACATTGCACTGTGTGCCCACCCCCCAAGGCAAGCTGTGGAGGATACCAGCTGTAAGGAGTAGGGAAAAACATGGACCATGAGAAAATAGGAACCTAGCTAGCTAGAGCCAGGAGATTACTAGGTTACTGAACACACATCCTGCCTTCCCGCCTTGTACAAGAATGCTTGGTTTGAAATTCCCGCACACAGTGTTTGTAAGCAAATTGCTAACTGCCACATCTGATTCTGTATAACGCTTGCTTGCCCGCCCCTATATAAGGACGTAGTTGTAAGCGCTCCGTGCGTCTCTTGTTTGCAGCCCCTTGTGGGTACTGTGTCTCTGGACACTCTGAGAGTTCACCCCTGTGCAGGTTAAACTTGGCCAATAAAGTAACATCCTTGATTCCCTGAAAGTCTCCAACATTTGTTCTCGTGTTTGCTGGATGCAACATTTGGAGGCCCCAGCGAGATCTCCCTCGGTGGAGTTTTGGTTCGGAGACCGGAGGGGCAGCTCGAGCTGAGTAAGTATTTGCTGAGGATCCTCTTTTGGTTTCTGGGCTCCAGAGCAATCTTACCCTGAGGTAGTAGGTGGGACGCCACCGGTAACCTACCCAGGGATTTTCAAAGGCGGGACGCCGCTCTTTGAAATTTGGTTTCAGTAATCTTAGGAGTGACCAGTCACGTTAGATTTCCTCTTTCCCTGTGCCGCACTGTGCTGTGATTAGTTTTGGATTATATGCTTAGTTCGTATGTGAGAGATATTGCATTGTCTGTCGCCTTGTTGGTTTGTGTTGTTTGTTTCTTCTCCTTCATCCCAGACATTATTAGAATGGGCCAGCAGGAGTCGGTGCCAGGATCCCCACTCGACTGCCTCCTTAAGAATTTCTCCAATTTCCAGCAGTGGGCACGAGGGTATGGAGGACCCCCACCGGATCCGGAATTTTTAAGAACATTAAGCCAGCTCGAATGGCCCACTTTTGATGTTGGATGGCCCTCGGAGGGGACCTTTGACTTTCCCACCCTCTTTGCTGTTCGAGCCACAGTATACAGGGTTCCCCATCCAGATCAGTTCCTCTATATAGATGCCTGGGTCAACATTGCCACTGAGCGGCCCCGGTACATCAAGAAGTGCAGGGTGGAAATCAGGGAGGGAGGCGGGCAGTGTGCCTAGCATCAATGGGAAATAAGGCAAAGGGGAGGGGAACTGAGACCCCGGTCACTGCATCAGGCAGGCCCCTGGGGCAGTCGAGGCTGTACCCCATCTTACCAGGACCGCCAGAGAACCATTTAGACCCTGTGAATGCACCCCTGCCTTATCCCCGGAAGGAGGAGCCTGATTCTTCCTTGCAGGATATAGGCAGATTTTCCAGCCCACCACATATGCGAGGGGGAACCCGCTATGGAGCGGGTGCAGGAGGCGCCGCCATCTTGCCTCTCCAGGAGGCGCCCCTGGCACCTGATGCCCCGCCTCGAGCACCCCCATGGTTAATCTATGTTCCCTTTTCCACTAGTGATTTGTATAATTGGAAGCACCAGAATCCCCCATTTTCTGAGAAACCCCAGGGATTGATTTCCCTCCTAGAAACTATTTTCAGGACTCACCAGCCGACCTGGGATGATTGTCAGCAGATTCTGCAGACTCTCTTTACATCAGAGGAAAGAGACCGTATCATAAGAGAGGCTGCAAAATCTGTACTTGGAGAGGAGAGAGAGACAAGAGCTGGTAGAAGGGAGATCGAGGACATTCTCCCCTCTCAACCCCCTGCTTGGGACCCTAATACTACTGGGGGAAGGGACGCGCTCCTCCAGTATTGCTGGGCTCTACTCAGGGGACTCAAGGCAGCAGCAAGGAAACCTACCAATTTTAGCAAAGTTAGCGAGGTTATTCAGGGCAGAGAAGAATCCCCCGCCACATTCTTAGAGGTACTCATGGAGGCATATAGAGTATATACTCCCCTAGACCCTGAGGCAGAAGAAAATCGAAGACTAATAAACATAGCTTTTGTAACACAGGCTGCCTCAGACATTAGAAAGAAACTACAGAAAATGGAAGGTTTTGAAGGAGAAAATAGAAGTAAATTGCTAGAAATAGCTCAAAAGGTTTATGTGAATAGAGACAACCCAGAAGTCGGTAGAACAAAAGAAGTCACCAAAATCCTGCTGGCAGCACAGCAACCCCCAACTAAGGGCAAAGGGAAAGGAGGGGGCCCACAGAGAAGCCAGAAGTGGTGAGTAGATAAAGACCAGTGTGTGTACTGCAAGGAAAAAGGACATTGGAAATGGAACTGCCCCAAGTTATTGGCAGAAGGATCAGAGCCGCAAAAGGGCCCTGAGGTGCTGCTCCAAACCCTGGACTGATGGGGCCAGGGCTCCATTCCAATTGGCTCCCAGGAGCCCATGGTCACCTTGACGGTCGAAGGTAAGCCTATAGACTTCCTGGTCGACATGGGAGCCACCTACTCAGTCTTAAAGCAACCTCAAGGACAGATACAAAAGGCAACTACCAAAATAGTAGGGGCTACGGGCAAGGCAGAAGCATATCCATGGGCCACTGCAAGAATAACTAACCTGGGAAAAGGAACAATTTACTCACTCTTTTCTAGTTATTCCAGATTGCCCCTACCCATTGCTTGGGAGAGATCTATTGCAGAAGCTTTGGGCTACCGTTACCTTCAGGCGAGTAGACGGTCCCTCAGAAAGCCGGGAAGCTGGAGTCAACCTAGACATAACTGTTCCGCTGTCTGAGGAATATCTACTGGCCACCATCCAAGGAGGTAAGGAAGAGACAACTGGGGTCCGGAACGATCTCCTGGCAAAGGTACCTGGTGTATGGGCAGAGACCAATCCACCTGGATTGGTGGCTCACCAACCCCCGTCCTGGTGCAATTGTTGAGCACTGCCAGCCCGGTCAGAATTCGGCAGTATCCAGTCCCAGCACAAGCCCAGCAGGGGATTGCGCGGCACTTGCAATGCCTACTCGAAGCAGGGATACTCCGACAGTGCCAGTCAGCCTGGAAGACCCCTCTACTCCCAGTCCAGAAGCCGGGACACTTGACTACCACCCTGTGCAGGACTTATGAGAGGTGAATGCGAGGATAGAGACAATCCACCCCATGGTACCCAACCCGTATACCCTGCTAAGCTCGTTGCCACCAACACACACCTATTATTCAGTCCTAGACTTGAAGGATGCATTTTTCTGTATCCCGCTGGCACCCCAGAGCCAAGACATCTTTGCCTTTGAATGGAATGATCCCGAGAATGGGCTAGTGGGCCAATTCACCTGGACTCGGCTGCCACAAGGGTTTAAGAACTCCTCCACCATTTTTAATGAGGCCCTAAGCACAGACTTACAGGCTTTTCAGTCGTCACCCCCATCAGTGGTGGTATTGCAGTATGTTGATGACATCCTCATAGCCTCGAAAAGCAAGGAAGAATGTGAAATGGCCACCATGGACTTACTGCGGGACCTCGAACAGATGGGGTATAGAGTCTCTGCCAAGAAGGCCCAAATTGTGACGCAAACTGTAAGTTACTTGGGGTATAACTTGCAGGGGGGCCAGAGGACCTTGTCCAGCCGGCGGATTCAGACAGTCCTGCAAATCCCAGAGCCCACCACCAAATGACAGGTGCGTGAATTCTTAGGAGCGGTAGGATACTGCAGACTCTGGATCCTGGGTTTCACAGAATTGGCCAGACCCTTATACGAATTAACCCGGGGAAAGGAAGAATCATTCACATGGACTGACAAGGAAAGGCAGGCATTCCAAGCATTCAAGGAAGCATTAGTGGCTGCCCCAGCCTTGCCTTTGCCTGACCCAGCCAAGCCCTTCTGGTTCTTTGTAGCCAAGAAAGGAGGGATTGTGCTAGGAGTACTTAGCCAGAAACTTGGGCTGTGGAAGAGACCGGTGGCCTACCTGTCCAAGAAGTTAGACCCAGTAGCCTCTGGGTGGCCCACCTGCCTGAGGGCACTTGCTACCATGTCAATCCTAGTCAAAGAGGCAAGCAAATTGACTTTGGGCCAAGACATACAGGTGATCAGTGAACATTATGTTGAACAGGTCCTCAGGGCACCTCCTGATCGGTGGATATCCAACACCTGGCTAACACAATACCAGGCACAGCTGCTTAACCCATCATCTGTTTGTTTCCTGAAAACCACGGCCCTCAACCCAGCTACTCTTCTGCCGGTGCCAGGCTCCACTATAGTCCATGATTGCAAACAAATTCTGGACACAGTGACTGGCTCTCGCCCAGATTTGAAGGACCAGGCATATGAAAAATTTGATCTGACTTTGTTCACGGATGGTAGCAGTTTTATCACAAACGGGTTGAGACATGCAGGGGCAGCAGTAACCACTGAAGACGAAATATTATGGCAGAAGGCTTTGCCTGCAGGAACCTCTGCACAGCGGGCTGAGCTAATTGGGCTAACAAAAGCCTTGCAAATGGTGGAGGGAAAAACTGCCAACATTTATACTGATAGTCTTTTACTGATATGCCTTTGCCACTGCCCACATACATGGAGCCATATACGAGGAACGAGGCCTCTTAACTGCAGGGGGAAAAGACATTAAGAATAAGGATGAAATCCTCGCTCTATTAGATGCTATATGGTTACCTACTAAGGTTGCTATTATCCATTGCAAGGGACATCAGAAAGGAGATTCACCAGTTGTAAAGGGAAATCGGCTGGCAGACTCAGCTGCGAGGGAGGCCGCATCTGGTCCCCCAGAGACTGTGCTCCCTCTCCTGCCTCAGCCTACGCTACCCCCTCACCCCAACTATACACCTGAAGAAGAGCAAGATGGAAAGAGACTAGGGGCAACACGGAATCAGCAAGGATGGATAGAGTTACCAGACTCAAGGCTCTACCTGCCCCAAGGACTTCTAAGGCAAATTATTAAGGACATTCATACCAGCACGCATCTAGGACAGACTAAGGTAGAGCAGCTAATATGCCGGTACTATTACAGCCCAGGAATGAAAAGTGCCATCCAGTCAGTTGTCTCCAGATGTAGCATGTGTGCTAGAGTGAACCCACCAAGTAAGAAACTGCCTCCCTTGGTCAGGTATAGAGGAAGTACACCAGGGGAACTATGGGAAATAGACTTTACTGAAATGACCCCTGGAAAGTATAGCTATAGGTATCTATTAATAGGTATCTATTAGTCTTAATAGATACCTTCTCCGGGTGGGTAGAAGCTTTCCCCACTCGAGGAGAAACAGCATCCGTGCAGTGCAAGATTCTACTACGGGAGATTATACCCAGGTATGGCATACCCCTTGCCCTAGGCTCAGACAATGGGCCGGCTTTTATATCTGCCATATCACAAGAGTTAGACACGGAATTAGGTATTAAGTGGAAGCTACATTGTATATATAGACCACAAAGCTCAGGACAAGTAGAAAGAATGAATAGGACTCTTAAAGAAACCATAATTAAGTTAAGAGAGGAGACCAGAGAAAACTGGGTCGAGCTACTCCCTTTTGCCCTTTTTAGGACACAGTGTACCCCTTACCTGAAGAAATGGTCACCATATGAAATCATGTTTGGGCAGCCGGGTACCACTTGTACCCCAACTGACCACTGAAGAACTGGAAATGTCTAATCATAACTTCTTAAAGTCCTTACAGGCACTGCAGCATATTCGACGTGAGGTGCGGACCCTCTGACAGGCGATCCAGGCGGAGAAGGCTGAAGGTGCCAAACTACCGGAAGCACCAGAACCTGGACAATGGGTGTGGATCCTGAACCATAGGAGGGGCAACCTAGAGCCTTGGTGGACTGGACACTTTCAAGTACTGCTAAGTACCCCCTCCGCCATTCAGGTGGCTGAGAAGCCCTACTGGACCCACCTCTCCCACACTAAGCCAGCCCAACTGCCCAGGGATAGCCAGCAAAAATGGCAAGTCAAGCAAAAGCCAGGAGAACCCTTGAAACTCACCTTCTCCTCTGTCTAGGGCTGGTAGTATCCTGGTGTCTGGCCTGCTCAGGGTTAGAGAGACAGGAATGGGTCTTAATTAGAATGGCAGATGGGACTGCGCTTGCTGAGAATTATACTTGGGGAGGGGAAGAGACACTTAACCTGATTGTTGATCTGTCTAAACTTTTTGGAGACAGTCTGTGGGACTCATCACTCTCTGACAGATTGGGAAGCAGTAATCTGTATACCTCTTCCGGAATTGTGGGTGGAGGAGCGCCATTAAGGCCATTAGTGGAAGATGAAGAAGAATTCCTGCACAAACAACTAAGTTGAACAACAGCATATGGGTTTCCCACTCCAGATAGGAAATGGGCACGAGGGTGTGGATATGAAGGTGACTTTTACTGTAAAAGCTGGGGTTGTGAAACAAAAGTAAGCCCATTAGAATGGACCCCTGGAGGAGGAAGTGATTCACATATTAAGCTTACCAGACTCAAAGATAGAGACAGCGAAGAAGAAACATCCAACTGGTATGCCTCTATATTTAAAACCTCCCCATGGCTGACCACCCTTTTATCTGCAATCACAGGACCCCTTCTTTTGCTTCTGTTATTAGTTACTATAGGGCCCTGTATTCTAAATAAAGTCATAGCCTTTATTAAAGAAAGAATAGAAGTAGTAAAGCTAATGGTTTTATCTCAACACTATACCATTATTCCTAATGATGAAGAGTCAAGGGTTTGACCAAACCCCCCAAGAGAAAACGGGGGAATGTAAGGAGTAGGGAAAAACTTAGACCATGAGAAAATAGGAACCTAGCTAGCTAGAGCCAGGAGATTACTAGGTTACTGAACACACATCCTGCCTTCCCACCTTGTACAAGGATGCTTGGTTTGAAATTCCCGCACACGATGTTTGTAAGCGAATTGCTAACTGCCACATCTGATTCTGTATAACGCTTGCTTGCCCGCCCCTATATAAGGACGTAGTTGTAAGCGCTCGGCACGTCTCTTGTTTGCAGCCCCTTGTGGGTACCGTGTCTCTGGACACTCTGAGAGTTCGCCCCTGCGCAGGTTAAACTTGGCCAATAAAGTAACATCCTTGATTCCCTGAAAGTCTCCGACATTTGTTCTCGTGTTTGCTGGATGCAACACCGGCCAGCAGTATCCATCTTGGCTGCGGATGCTCGCCGAAATATGCTAAAAACATACACAGAGACAACCAGGTCCTGTGGGGGAGTAGGAACAGAAGGGCCACTCCTCATGTGGGGAGCACCTTGGCCACCCTCTCTCTGGTGGGGAGAGCACCTCGTTCCCCTTCCAGAGAGGCTTTTTATTGGTTTCGTTTGAATAAGAATTCAGGTAAAAGCTCATTACTCATTGCTAGGAAGTAAGGATCAAACAATAGATAACAAGGAAGTCTGAGGGCCTATTCTGAGTCAGGGCCAAAGAGCTGTAAAATTGTAAAGAGCGAAGAACTTACTTCTTCCTTGGACCCTTATCTTTCAACTCAGAGCATTCTAAACAAAGCAGGTTTCACAGGAATTTACATGTTCTACTTAGGCCTGATCACCCAGGGAACCCGCCCTTTTCAGCACAGGGCTGCACCACTCTGTCATTGTTTCAGGCTTAGGTGGACCAAAGGAACTAAGGTAACCAAGCGATAAGATTTTCTCCCAGATGATGAGAACTCAGGCTATGTCAAAGCCGAGGAGCGAGGGTCCATCACCCCTTTTGCTGTAGCCCCCAAAGTCCTTTCTTGGGGGCCTCCCACGTGATCGTGCCTGTCTTAGGTCATTTCCCCCTTGGGGAATCTTACCCGTCATTGGCTAACTGACCAAGAATTGGCGTTCAGTTATGAATGAAGCAGTGGAAGCAGCGCTGCTGCCAGGGAGATAAGCTTTTGTCTCCTTGCTGGTTTATGATCAAAGGCTACTCCCTCAGCCTTAGCCTTGGTGGGGGTTACAGTTTCTGATACCAGGCAAGGCAGTTCCCAACACAAACCATCCTCCCTCACCAGGTATGTGAGCCCCTCTGGGCTCCTCCTCCCCCAATCCCCTTCCCTCTGGGAACCACCACACTGCTGTCTGTGTCCCTGAGTTTCAGGTTTATGTCCCACATATGAGAGAAATCGTAGGGTTTTAGCTTTTTCTGACCAAGTCACTAATCGTGATATTCTCCAGGCACATCCATGTTGTTACAGAGGGCAGTATTCTGTGTTTTCCTGTAGCAGAGTAGTTCTCATCTCATCCTCCTCTGGGTGTCCCCATCTGACAGCAACAGGAGGCATTTTGCCTGTCATTGTCCCCACATGACCAGGGTGGCCCCTGCACTCAGGAATCTGTGCTGTCGAGAGAGGAAGTTTCAGACTCATCCTGCTCTTACCTCCCTGGGCGTGATTGTTCTCCCACCTTTTCCCAGCCTCCTCCAGGGAACCGGATTCTGGAATCAGCAGAGAGCAGGGGGCCTGTAATGTCTCATCTCAGACACGTTCCTCCTGCGATTCTGCTCTGCTTGGCCGCCGTCTCCCCCGGCCTTTCACTGTAGTGGGGGCCCCAGTGCAAACTCGGGCATTCACAGAGCAGAGGCCCCTGCACGTTTAGGGGAGCAGCACTGTGGGGACGTGTGGGGGCATCAATGGCAGCGTGAGTGCAGGTTGTGCTGTGGCTGCCACAACACAGCTGGGGGCTGGGGCCACATCAATAAAGACACTGTCACTAGAACAGAGAGGTGTCCTACAGTGATGGGTCAGTCAAATAGTAGTTTTTGAGTACCATGTAGATGACACACCATTTTTACATCTGGAATATAGACATACTTTGGAGATGTTTCTGGTTCAAGTCCAAACCACCACAATAAAGCAAATATCCCATTGAAGTGAGTCACAAAATGTTTTTTGTTTCCTCATGAATATAAGTGTTAGGCTCATGCTGTATTGTAGTCTATTACGGGTTCAATACTGTTATGTCTAAAAGGTAATGAACACGCCTTTATTAAAATACATGTTCTTGTTAATAAAAATGCTCACAATCATTCAAGCCTCTAATTAGTTGTAATCATTTTGCTGCTGGGAAATCTTACTTTCAATTATAAAACAAACACAGCCTGGCCAGGGGGCTCGGCTGGAGCGTCACCCACACACCAAAAGGTTCTGGGTTCGATCTCTGTTAAGGGCATGTGCCTGGCTTGCAGGTTCAATTTCTGTTTGGGACAGATACATGAGGCAACTGGTCAATGCTTCTCTCACATCTCTATCTCTCTCTCTCTCTCTCTCTATATATATATATATATCTATCTATCTCTCTATATATATATATATATATATATATATATATATATATATATATATATATATATATCTTTCTCTCTCTTTCTCTCTCCCTTCCTCTCTCTGTAAAATCAGTAACAACAACCCTCAGGTGAGTTTTAAATTAAAAACTGCAGTATCGGTGAAGTGCAATAGCATGCTGCACCCCTGTACGTCAGTGAACTCAGCATAGTCCAAATTGCCGACCTCACAGAACACATGTTGTAGTGCTCACCAAACCTTCACCCATTTATTAAGCCATTTCCAGTCACTTTAAGTTCATAAATATACAGCAAGGTGTGGAGACAACCCAGGAGGGACAGACTGTGTACCACAGGACAAGGGGACCACACAGCTCCCCAGTGATGTTCCCTGCGACAATCTGAGTTCCATGGGAAATTAGGGGTTCCTTCCCGCACATCCAAATATACCTTTTGGAGCTTCTGGCCATGGCTGGTTGAGTCCCCTGATTCTAATGGAGTGCCTCTTTGTAGCCTAGGAGTCACCCCAAACTTCCAGGGCTCTGTCTTGTAGACCTCAGGGGTGTCCATGTGGGGTTCAGAGAGCTGACCAGTCAGAAGGTGAGGATAGCTGCTTAAAGCAGGAACTGTTCCAGCATCCACTGTCCTTAATCCACTGCAGACACTGTTCTCATTCTGCAGATGCTGAGTCCTGGAAGGTCAAGGCCAAGGAGCCAAATTCCTTAGTGGCTTCCTTTGAGAGATCCTCCTAAAGTGAGCGCCCTCAGGTCATGGGGTCAGTCTGGCTGCTGGACTGAGAACAGAATCAGGACACAAGGGACCAGCGAGGCAAAAGGGAAAGGTGTGGGGAAGCTCCCATGGTTTCAGGCTGCAGGTACTGGGTGTTCTGACGGGGCTGTGAGTGGTGGACACAGTGGGAAGGGACTGGACACTGAATGCATTTGGAAGATGGATTTCACAGCATTTCCTAAGGATTCAGTCTGGGGTGTGGAAAAGGAGTCAAGGAGGGCACACAACATTTGTACTGTGCCAGCAGAAAGATGGGATTATATCAGCAGAGATGGGGAAGACTGTCAGCAGCATGTGTGGGAGAGGGGTGGGTTTTTCAAAAGTTCAGCTGAGGAGGTCAAGGTGAGATTTCTGTTAGAAACACCAGTGAGGTGTCAGGTTGGACAGATGAGTGTGGGGACCTTGAGGAGAAATGTCTGGGCTGGAGACATACACTTGGAGATGATGCTACAAGAATGACATTAAAGCCGTGAGCATGGATGAGGCCACCAAGGGAGCCAGGACTGTGAAAGAGGAAGAACAAGGACTGGACACTGCACCCACCTGTCCCGACAGTGGGGACGTTCACCTTGGTGACTCACCTAGGTTGGTGACAGTCACATCTGCCCGTCATACAGTCACCATTTGGTGTTTGTCATTCACTTGTAACTTATGGGGAGACATTCTGTGATTGTCCTGCTGTGCTCTTTACCACTTCTCCACTCACCTTCCTAGCTCCTCTCATAACTTCCACGTAGTCAGTAAAAATGTGCTGGTTGTCCCATATCTGTCCTCAACATTTATTACTAGCATGTAAGTACAGCTTAGGGAAAATAGTCAACAATATTATCATAAATATGTATGGTGTCAGATGGGAGCTAGAATTATCAGGGATATTACTGAATAAGCTATATACATGTTTAATAGGTATATATATTTTAATTCATGGACACAGACAACATATCATAATATGGAGGCTGGGGTTGGTGCAGGTGGGAGAGGGAATGTGGGGATAAATATTGATGGGAAAATAAAAAGAAAATTATTTTAAGTTGAAAAAGGTGCTAACTTGGACATCATGCCCAACATTGTGACCTCAGTTTTTCAGGAGAAATTTGAGTAGGTCTTGACAAGCCCACAAGCCATCCTGATCTCAGACAGATTTTCAACCACGCAATTTGTGACATGGTAGGGCCCAGGTTGGGGAAAGGACTTAAATGCACGCTTAAGGGTTTTTTTGTTTTTACTCTTTTCTGAGCAGGGAAAGGTCATTCACATGTTGTCACATGATATGAAAGGCACAGCGTTTTCTCTACCATGGGGTAAAGTCAAGCAGAAGATTGAGAAAGTGGCTCTCAGGTCAACATAATGAAAATCTCAGAATGCGCACTCTCTGGGATTATTCCCCTGAGTGATTTCTGGAGCTTAATGGTCCCCAATATTTTCCAATCAAAACATAAAAGGATTTCTATGTGGGATAGTGGGGGCTCACTCTGTTTCAGGAAAAGCCACAGACCAGACCTGAGGTGTGAGCAGCAAGAGCTGTGGGACTAGAACCCACAGGAAGACCAGCCTGGGTCACAGGGATGACAATGTGAGGGACTTGGGGATGGGGTACTGAGAAGAAAAGGAGTTGAAGGAAAGAGGCCAGTGGGAAACACCATGACATGAGCTCCTGGTCCAGATGTCCCTGCATCCCAATGACATGTGACTCTAAGCTCAGCTCCTCCCCAGGGAACAGGGGACAGTTTCTCTGCCTCCTTCCCGCTGCTCCTCAGGGCATCTCAGTACTGACCATCACTGTCCCCAGTCACCAGATGTGCCTGAGGGGGGATCTGCATGGGACAAGTTGCTGTAATTTAGAGACACCCCAAGCTCCCCACAGATGATGTCACTGACAGAACAGATGGCATGATAGTGGCATCTCTGTGGGGAGGTCAGGACCACACACTCTGTCCCTGCAACTGGGGTCAGGAGCCGCCCTGCCTGAGGAATCCCTGTACAGAGCTATGGGGCTCAGACCAGCCAGGTGAGGGCTGCCTTGTGTCCACTCTCAGGGCAGAACCGGGAGGGGTCAGCCCAAGAGGGACTGGGACCTGTTGGTGGGCAGCACCCTGGGTGGGATTGTGCTGAGCCTGGCTGGTTCTGAGCAGCCCCTCCTGCCTGGGCTGGGCAGGTGGGAGATGGGGAAGGGCTGGCGGTGTTTCAAGTGGGGCCAGACTCAGGAGGGTCCCTGCAGGTCCTTATGCCCCGGAGTCCCAGTTAGTGAGAGAAAGGGGTTGGTCCCTTGCAACCTGGGTGTAGCCTTGTATGGCAGGAGCCATGGAGCTCCTCCACCCTGAACAAAATCCCACTTTTCTGAGACTTCCTGGGTTTAGGGTTGGGTGTGAGGACAGGAGTGTGAATTGCCGTGCAGTATTCGGTTCTGACTGAAAAATCCTGGATCATGAAATGAGATCCAATGACAGGTATACACACACAGCTACAGACAGAAGGACACAGAGAAGTGTCTGCCCTTCAGGGACCCCCACACACGTTTTCCTGTTTCAAATCCCTCTGCAGGAGGTGCCGGCTTCTCAGAAAATTCTGCTGGGGCATCGTCACCCTCCCATGTGGTTACTGTGTGTGTGAGTGTCTCTCATGTTTCTGTCTCTCGTTAAATGGGTACACCTCTCTGCCCCTTCTTAATCTGAGGCAGCAGGAAAGTAAAAAGAATTTCGAATGAGATGAAGTCCCATTATTTTCCAAGTCTGCCAGAATTGGTGCATGTTATGAAAATAACTAATATATGGGGTTTTTTTTAATACAATCATGAATCAGACAATTCCTTCCTCAGTAACTCAATAGGGTGCTTAACATTTGAAAATATGGTGGACGGAATGCACCTTGGTAGAAGCTGTGGTCTGCATGTTTGTAACCATAAACCCATGTGCAGAATTTATAACCCCCAGCCCTGGCTGGTAGCTCAGTTGGATGCGGGCTGGATACCAGATGCATGAATAAGTTCAACAACCAATCAATGTCTGTCTGTCTGTCTGTCTCTCTTTCTCTCTTCCCATCTCTGTCTCCTTCCTTCCCTCTCTTTATGTAAAATCAATTAATAAATTGCCTTTTATAAAATAGATGATAAATCCCACAGATGTTATAAGAGGTGAGGCCCTGGCAGGTGCTCAGATCAGGAGGGTGGAGCCGTTGTGAGTGGGATGCATTTCTTAGAGAAGAGGCTCCAGAGAGACATCTTGTCCCTTCCCCACCTGTGAACTGACAACACAGTAAGGACCCGACCTGTACGTGGCGGTGCAGGAGCCTTGATCCAGGACTCACAGCGTCCAGAACTGTGAGCCATACACAGTGTTGCCTCCAAGTCACCTGGTCGGTGGTATTTTGTTACAGTGACCCAGAGGGACCAAGACAGGCCGATACTGAAAGGGTCTTGAGGCCCAAGTCCAGGGCTCCCTCAGAGGTCGCCATGGGGGACGGGAGGGAAGGGTTGTGCAGGTCCACACTAAAGAAAAGTCCTTCCGCACATCTGCCACTGCAGATGACTGCCCCTCTGACACTGCCCCTCTGTCCAGGGCCCGCCTTCTGCGTCTGCTGCCCTGGACACAGGATGGACTCTGTAGCCGGGCTTTTCTGTCCTCCCAAAGATGGGAACACTATTAGGTTCTTGGCTATAAATGTTATCATTTCCCCTCACCTTCTGGGCAAAGGTAATTAAAATAATCATAATGAATACTTACAGCCCCGGTGGGGTGGCTCAGTTGGTTGGAGCATTGTCCCTCAAAGCAAAAGTTTGGGTGTTGGGTCCCCGGCCAGGGCACACAGCCAGGTTGCTGGTTTGACCCCCAGTTGGGCGTGTGTGGGAGGCAAATGATAAATGTTCCTCTCTCACATCCACGTTCTCTCCATGTCTCATGATCTCTCTCCTCTTCCCTCTCTCTAAAGTCAACAACACATGTCCTCAGGTGAAGATTAAATGTAAAAACAATGACAGGAAGCAATACAAAATATGAGGATATTTTGTATTATATACAAAATAAAGAAATTTGGGGCTTCCCCCACCCCTCTGTAAGGACCAATCATAATCTTCCAAATGAACCTGTTGGCCACAAATTAGAATTACGGAGTTGTTTGTTTTTTCTTTTTCCCCACCAGTTGAAGAAAAAAAAAAGACAAGATTCTGTCGGGTATCACACAAACTGCTGATCCCTGGATGGGATGAGGTTTGTGGGTCTGGGTGGAAAAGGTGAAGGGATTAAAAAGTACAGATTGGTAGTTACAGAGCAGTCCCAGGGATGTAAAGGACAACCTAGGGAATATACTCGGTAACATTGTAATAGCTATGCCTGGTGCCAGGTGGCAATTAGACCTAATGGGGGGATCGCTTTGTAAATTATATAAATATCTAATCACTGCTACACACCTAACACTCCTATAATATTGTGTGACCACTGTAAAAAAGAAAAGAAAGAAACACTAGGATCCCGTTATTAAAAAATGCTTTAGGCCCTGGCTGAAAAGTTCAATTGTTTAGAGTGTCATCCCCATACGCCAAGGTTTTGGACTTCATCCCAGGTCAGGGCACGTACAAGAATCAACCAATGAATGTAAGTGAGTGGAATAACAAATCTCTTTTTCTCTCCCTCCCTCTGCCTTTCTCTGAAATCAGTTATTAAAAAAAAAGAATCAGCTAATGCAGAAAACAGTCATCTGGCCAAGACGAAGGTGTAGGAGGATACAGTTTGCCTCCTCCCACAACCAAAAGAAGGAAAACAACAAACTTAAAAACAAAACCAACCAGTACTACCAGAAAATCGAATTGTATGGAATTCCAACAACCAAGGAGTTAAAGAGGAAATATCCATCCAGACCTTAGTGAGGGGCAGAGATAGGCAGCCTGGCAGAGAGGACTCACTGCAAGGCGGGGACTGAAGGACCTGAGCGGGAGAGGAAGCCGCAAGCAGACCATGTGGGGTGGGGACTGGTGGAGCAGGAGTCCCACAGTTGCATGTGGATTGAGCAGGAGGAATGACTGAGGAGCAAGACAGGCCAAGCAACCCAGGATTCCAGTGTGGGAAAATAAAGACTCAAAACCTCTGACTCTAAAACCTGTGAGGGTTATGGTAATGGTGGGAGAAACTCCTAGCCTTGCAGGAGAGTTCTTGGGGGAGACTAATGGGGTCACAGAATGTACACAACCCCCCCACCTGGGAATCAGCACCAGAAGGGCCCAATTTGCTTATGGGAAGCAGGGGAAGTGACTGAACGTGGGGCGAGAGCTGAGCAAATGGCACTGTTCCCTCTCGAACCCCTCCCCCACATACAGGGCCACAACACAGTGACAGGGGTTCCCCACCCTAGCAAGTACCCAAGGCTCCACCCTTTACTATGTAACAAGTGAGCCCAGATGAAAATATATGGCCCAAAGGAATGAAAAGATCAAACTCCAAAAATAGAACTAAGCAATGAAGACATAGCACTGGTAATCAGCATGCTCACAGAAATGATTGAGTATGGTTGTAAAATAGAGGAAGAACTGAAGGTTATGAAAAGTGAAATAAAGGAAGGTGTACAGGGAACCAATAATGAAGAGAAAACAATAGGGAAAGAAATCAATCATTTGCAGCAGAGGGAAGATATAAACATTCAACCATGAAGCAGAATAAAGAAACAAGAATTCAAAAAATTAGGACAGGCTTAGGAACCTCTGGGGCAACTTTAACCGTCCCAACATCCAACAAATAACGGTGCCAGAAGGAGAAAAGGAAGAGAAAGAAACTGAAAACTTATTTAAAAACATAATGAAGGACGACTTCCCTAATCTGGCAAAGGAGATGGACTTTCAGGAAGTCCAGGAAGCTCAGAGAGTCTCAAACACTCAGGACCCAAAGAAGCCCAGACCAAGACACATCATAATTACACTACCCAAGATTAAAGATAAGGAGATCAGCTTAAAAACCACTAGAGAAAGCAGACTGTTAACTACAAAGAAGTTCCCATAAGACTATCAACTGATCTCTCTGGAAAAAAGACCTTGCAGACAAGAAGTTGCTGGAAAGAAGTATTGGAAGTCACTAAAGGCAGGGACCTAAACCCACAATTGCTCTATTCAGCAAAGCTACCATTTAGAATGGAAAGGCAGATAAAGTGCTTCCCAGATAAGCTCAAGTTAAAGGAGTTCATCATCACCAAGCCCTTATTATATGAAATGTTAAAGGGACTAATTGAAGAAAAAGAAGATGATCAAAAATATGAACAGTAAAATGATAAGAAATTCACAGCTATCAACAATTGAACCTAAAAACAAAAATAAAAACAAACTAAGCAAACAACTAGAACAGGAACAGAATCACAGAAATGGAGATGACATGGAGGTTCATCGGTGTGGAATTGGTGGGGGGAGAGTGAGGCAAAAGGAACAGGATATAAGTAGCATAAATGGTAGGTACAATATAGACAGGGGGCGGTTAAGAATAGTACAGGAAATGGAGAACCCAAAGAATTTCTATATGTGACCCATGGACGTGAACTAAGGGTACGGGGAATGATGGTGGG